>NW_020201927.1:18825-36776 GCF_001531365.2 Cynara cardunculus var. scolymus
ACGACACATCTCGAAGCAACTGGAAACCGGTAATATTACATTTTAGATCATGAAGATCTCTATGTTTATTTTAGTCCATCAAACCTATGTAGGATTTGCAAATTTATTTTTTAATATGTAGTGCCGACGTGCTTTCAAAGAATATGGTGGAATTTAACTTAATTTCATAATCTTATGTCCAATACAGTACATAGAATCTGGTATTATATACTAGCACCACCTGCTCTCCTGCAAAAGAAACCATATCCTAAAACAAGTCCAATCACTTTAATAACCACATATAGCAATATTTGTTGCTCGTGCTATATATATATATATATGTTGTAGGGGTTGGGGAAGGGAAGGGAAAGAGAACATCCTATTACCAAATTAATGACATGTTGGATAGAAATAGATTAGCAGCTTTATGAGCGGGCCTCAATATAACCAAAGAGAACCCTAAACAACAGCTTCAATCTGACCAACAAAACATCCTACTTCCAACTTTCTTGAATCTAACCATTGCTTCCCCTATTTCTATCTTTAAGTTTTTGGACTGAACCTGATCTTGGGGCTGAGCCAACAAGCTAAGAGTTCTATGGCAACTCAAAACAGCAGCTTTATTAGCAGCTTTAACCTCCTGCATATCTCCCCTCAAAATTATATATATATAAATTCCAAAAAAAACCAAGAAACTTGAGTTTTAAGATGAACAATCAAAACCAACAAACAAAACTACAAATTTGACAGATCCTAAGCCATGAAAAGACCAAAAAAGATGGGTTTTAGAATGAAATAGACAGTTACTAAAGTTCAAACAAATTTTATAGAAAATAGATAAAAGAGAAGGGACAAACCTGTGAAACTTCGAACCTCACGTAACAACCTCCTAATTGTAAATCATTTTGTATGTTTATTCCTCTTTCTCACAAGAAATGGAAATTTCGAGTCTACAACACATCTCGAAGCAACCGGAAACCGGTAATATTACATTTTAGCTCATGAAGATCTCTATGTTTATGTTAGTCCATCAAAACCTGCACAGGATATTGCAAATTTATTGTTTAATATGTAGTGCCGACGTGCTTTTAAAGAATGTGGTAGAATTTAAGTTAATTTCATAATCTTATGTCAAATACAGTACATAGAATCCGGTATTAGATACTGGCACCTCCTGCTTTCCTGCAAAAGAAACCATATCCTAAAACAAGTCCAATCACTTTAATAACCACATATAGCAATATTTGCTGTTGGTGCTATATATATGTTGTAGGGATTGGGGGAAGGGAAGGGAAAGATAACATCCTACTACCAAATTAATGACATGTTGGATAGGAATAGATTAGCAGCTTTATGAGCAGCTTCAATATAACCAAACAGAACCCTAAACATCAGCTTCAATCTAACCAACAAAACATCCTACTTCCAACTTTCTTGAATCTAACCACTGCTTCCCCTATTTCTATCTTTAAGTTTTTGGACTGAACTTGATCTTGGGGTTGAGCCAACAAGCTAAGAGTTCTATGGCAACTCAAAACAACAGCTTTATTAGCAGCTTCAACCTCCTGCATATCTCCCCTCAAAATTATATATAAACATTCTAAAAAAAAACCAAGAAACTTGAGTTTTAAGATGAACAATCAAAATCAATAAACAAAACTACAAATTTGACAGATCATAAGTCATGAAAAGACCAAAAAAGGCAGGTTTTATATTGAAATAGACAGTTACTAAGGTTCAAACAAATTTTATAAAAAATAGATAAAAGAGAAGGGACAAACCTGTGAAACTTCGAACCTCGCGTAACAACCTCCAAATTGTAAATCATTATGTATGTTTATTCCTCTTTCTCACAAGAAATGGAAATTTCGAGTCTACGACACATCTCGAAGCAACCGGAAACTGGTAATATTATATTTTAGCTCATGAAGATTTCTACGTTTATGTTAGTCCATCAAACCTGCACAAGATATTGCAAATTTATTGTTTAATATGTAGTGCCGACGTGCTTTCAAAGAATGTGGTGGAATTTAAGTTAATTTCATAATCTTATGTCAAATACAGTACATAGAATCCGGTATTAGATACTGGCACGTCCTGCTTTCCTGCAAAAGAAACCATATCCTAAAACAAGTCCAATCACTTTAATAACCACATATAGCTATATTTGTTGCTGGTGCTATATATATGTTGTAGGGGTTGGGGGAAGGGAAGGGAAAGAGAACATCCTACTACCAAATTAATGACATGTTGGATAGAAATAGATTAGCAGCTTTATGAGCAGCTTCAATATAACCACACAGAACCCTAAACAGCAGCTTCAATCTAACCAACAGAACATCCTCCTTCCAACTTTCTTGAATCTAACCACTGCTTCCCCTGTTTGTATCTTTAAGTTTTTGGACTGAACCTGATCTTGGGGCTGAGCTAACAAGCTAAGAGTTCTCTGGCAACTCAAAACAACAGCTTCATTAGCAGTTTCAACGTCCTGCATATCTCCCCTCAAAATTATATATAAAAATTCCAAAAAAAAACCAAGCAGCTTGAGTTTTAAGATGAACACTCAAAACCAATAAGACCAAAAAAGAAGGGTTTTAGAATGAAATAGACAGTTACTAAGGTTCAAACATATTTTATAAAAAATAGATAAAAGAGACGGGACAAACCTGTGAAACTTCGAACCTCGCATAATAACCTCCTAATTGTAAATCATTATGTATGTTTATTCCTCTTTCTCACAAGAAATTGAAATTTCGAGTCTACGACACATCTCGAAGCAACCGGAAACCGATAATATTACATTTTAGATCATGAAGATCTCTATGTTTATGTTAGTCCATCAAACCTGTGTAGGATATTGCAAATTTATTTTTTAATATGTAGTGACGACGTGCTTTCAAAGAATGTGGTGGAATTTAAGTTAATTTCATAATCTTATGTCAAATACAGTACATAGACTCCGGTATTAGATACTGAGACACCTCCTGCTCTCCTGCAAAAGAAACCATATCCTAAAACAAGTCCAATCACTTTAATAACCACATATAGCAATATTTGCTGCTGGTGCTATATATATGTTGTAGGGGTTGGGGAAGGGAAGGGAAAGAGAACATCCTACTAACAAATTAATGACATGTTGGATAGAAATAGATTAGCAGCTTTATGAACAGCTTCAATATAACCAAACAGAACCCTAAACAGCAGCTTCAATCTAACCAACAGAACATCCTACTTCCAACTTTCTTGAATCTAACCACTGCTTCCCCTATTTCTATCTTTAAGTTTTTGGACTGAACCTGATCTTGGGGCTGAGCCAACAAGCTAAGAGTTCTGTGGCAACTCAAAACAGTAGCTTTATTAGTAGCTTCAACCTCTTCCAACTCTCGATGCTTGTACAACAGCAAAGGAGATATGGGATGAACTGGCCAGTCAACTGGAGGGAAGCGTAAAAGACTAAGAAGAACCGTAGGGCGTAATGCTTAAACGAATACACAAACTTCAAGGCATTTCTTGATGAACCGATTCAAAAGACATGATCATTTCAACACATTGATTAATCAATGTCGCAAAAATGACATCGCAAGCAGCAAAGAAGAAAACAACGTCATTTTCCTCCAAAGTCTCGGCGATGAGTGGACTCAACTGTCGATGTCCCCCCAAGCAAATCAGGACTTAGACAGTTGGTCACTTCATGATGTCTATGGAACTCTTGCTGCTCAAGAAAAAGACATCTTAAAAAGGAAGGTGTCCATCCATGGACCTCTTGCCTTGGTTGAAGAAGAGAATGAGGTTACAAGGAGTTCATCCAGAGAACATAAGAAAAAGAGTAAGAAGGCACTAGTGGTTGAGTCAGAATCTGAAGAAGATGCATCTGACTCTGATGATGACCTCAAAGCATTTGCCAAATCTCTGGCCTTGATAACTAAACAATTCCAGAAGAAGTTCGTCAAGATGCCCTATGAAAGAAGAGACTCTAGAAGGGAGAAGTATCAGCCTTCCTATGAACAGAAGCCGATGAAGTTTCATCAGAGAGATGAAAGAAGAGAAGGAAGAGAAGACAAAAAAAAAAGAGGAAAAAAGAGAAGGAAGAGAAGACAACAAAAAAAGAAGAGAGGAAAAAAGAGAAGGAGGAGAGAGAAGAAAAGATGGTCTTCGCTGCTACCGATGTGGGAAGATAGGTCATTTTTCCAAAAAGTGCAAAGGATGACTGGTCAAGGATGCTGACTACTACAAGAACAAGTACAAGTACAATCCTAAAGAGCGAAGCCTAATGGATGAGAAAGAAAACTGGGTATCTGATTCTTCATCTGATGAAGAAGACAAGGCACTCATATGCCTTATGTCCAGGTCCAATGCAGAATCTGCCTCCGACTCCGATGACCAGGTATGTGATTCTTCCATCGATGAAACCAACTATGCTCCATCAGAGTTAGAGTTAAGAGTCATTAAACTTTCAGAAGATTTTCTTAAGCTAAAAGAAAAAATAGATTTTGAAAAATCTGAAAGACTAAAAGCTGAAAAATAAGTCAGTTTCTATAAAAGAGAGACTGATCTTCTTACTGAAGAAAAGGCTGAATTGGTTAAGGAAAAAACTCGCATTGCATCACTGAAAAAATCAGAGGAAGAAAAACTTATGGATCTAAACAAGATAATAAGCAAAGACTTAGAGAAGAAGGTAAAAGCCTTGAAAGAATCTGACGCAGAAAGACTTAATTCAGTGGCTCTTAGAGATTTCTTCCAAAAAGAAAGGGAGATTCTTCATCAGAAGCTTCAAACCAATGAACTCTTGATGAAGAAATACAAAGATGCCCAAGATGTGTATGAAAAACTAAATGGACAAAAGGATTACCAAGGAATTGAATTCAATTATCTTGACTCTTTCATCAAGACCAAGAAATTCACCCTTAAATCCACTTTTAAACTTGGATGTGTTCAAAAACCCGCATTTTATCCAAAATCCAAAGAAAATTTCAAAAGGGTAAAATTCGATGGAAAATTCGTTCTCTTGAGGCAAAATTTTGAGAATGTAGTTTATGAGAGCAGCACAAGTAAGAACTCTGATGAAAAGGATGATGTCTCCAAACCAGAGACCGATGGAAACCCTATGGTTAAACCAGAGCCTCTGGTTATCAATTCCACAAGTTCATCAGCAAGTGCTGTTGATGGAACTGAAACACTTAGTAAGGAACCATCATCTAATGGATCGATGAATAATTCAAGTAACATTGAAAATTCATCTAAGAAATCAGAAGCGATGGAACTCCCAAAAGACCATTCTGAACTATCAACCTTAGAACTCCTCTCTCCTAAAAACATCCATGAAAATTTTGATTTCGAGAAATCTACAAGAGAATTTCTTGATTCTGACTCTGACGAAGAAATAATCTGTGAATCACCAGAGATCATTGAGGATAAGAAACCTCAAACTTCCAAAACCCCAATGAAATATGAAATTCCTGAAGCTATGAATTCTTCAGACAAAGGAAAAGGAAAACTGAAAAACGTTAAGTCTGCCAAAGGTGTGTTGAGGAATACCAGTGACTAGATCATTTCTAGACAACTCGCTAAGTGTCTTGAAGTTAAGGTGAGAAAGTCATTTATGCCATAGCCAGTTGATATCTGATGAAGCTTTAGAGAGGAAACAACTATTCTCAGTAGGAGAAGAATCCATTTTGATGATGTAGAAATTCTCTAGATGAGAACCGGTTAGAGCAACCTTATCATCCTTGTCACAAACGTAGGATGAATTCTTACAGAACTTCACTATGAAATCTTTATCACACAGCTGACTGGTGCTGAGTAGGTTGTGCTTCAGTCCTTCAATGTATGCAACACGCCTGAATGTGGTTGAACCATTGGTTAATATACCAAAACCTTTGGTATATCCTTTTCCGTTACCTCCAAAGGTCACGGAAAGACCTCTTTCTTCCTTGTAGTTGATAAGAAGGGATTTATCTCCGGTCATGTGTCTTGAACATCCACTATCGAGATACCATATGCCTTTGACTTCCTGCACAAGGGAACAGCTTAAAAATGCTTTGGTACCCATTCTATTTGTGTCCAGCAATGTTAGAGGCAACATCTACTGAAACTGAAGAACCAGTGTCAGTGGAAGTCTTCACTAAACCTGAAGAGATAAAGTCAGTGGGTGATTCACTGAGCCTGACAAAGAGGCTTTAATGGTAGGAGGATCCACAACAACTGACCCTGAAGATTTAGTGTTAGTAGACGTCTTCACTGAGCCTGAAGAGGGGGCTCCAGTGGACTTCTTCACCTTAGTTTTTTTAACAACCTTAGTGGTAGATTTCACTTGGGTTGATTTCTTAGCCTTAGTTACTTTCTTGCCCTTGGCTGGGGAACCAGCCTTGGCGACAGAAGGACACTTACTTGCAATGTGTGTAGTTTCACCACAGTGTCTATACTTCCTATAGTTGAAGCTAGCTTTAGGGACAGAAGTACCAAAGTAGAAGAGGGACAAGCTCCAAGGATTCCCTTCTTATTAGTTCTAGGAGGAATTTTTGAGGATTTGGAGTCCTTAGGTGAAGCATTCACCATGAGCTTAGACTTAGATTTCTGAGAAGATTCAGATTTTTAGTCCTTGAAGAAGAAGAAGAAGGTGCACAAGCTGAAGGAATAGATTTAGATCTATGTGACTTGTTAGCCTTCTTAGGAAGAGGTGTTGTGACAATGGATTTACCTTTGTGTTTGCTACCTGAACTCGAAGGAGTTCCATCAAGACGACTCTCAATAAGAGAAGTCTGAGAGGAAGGAGTGTCAGGAATAGAAGAGACAAAGGTACCAAACTTGAGCATGGTCTTGTCAGTGACACTATCTTCCTGATCATAGGAAAAACCTAGACCATACTTTATCTTGGGAGGGATCTGAGTGTTAATGATCTCAGAGGCTTTGATAGAGGCTTTGCACCATCCTTCAATGGTAGCCTTTTCAGCCCTGAGGTCAGCAATTGCTTGCTCACGCTCAGCGATAGCCTGGTCACGTTCAATAGTGATGGTTGAGCTTTTGTAAACAGATCAGCGAGGTGGTAATCTGTTGAGAAAATTACATTTTAGTCGTACCATTCTCAACATGATCCTTTATAAAATGATATGTGACACAGATGTTTGAATGTTGCAAAGTGTTTGCAAAGATTGAGATTGCACTTTTGGAATCACAGAGGATTGGAATTCGGTCAAACTCAAAGCCAGTCTTTGAGTTGAGTTTTTATCCAAGTCACTTGTAACACCCCAACTTCCACATTTGTATATAAACATGTACTTCATATGTATATATATATATATATATATATAAATACAATTACACCACACTAGTCCTAGTAGTACAAGAAACTTATATTACAGAATTTACAACTCAAAAATTCCAAAAGAATTTTCTTGTATATAACATGTATAACAACATGTATCTTCAAAAATTCATCAAATAACAAATTGATCTTCAAAACAGCAGATAAGCATATTAGGAAAATAATTATATTTTCACCTTTCCCTTACTATCTTTGAACCCAGCTGAACATGCAATGCATATTTAAAACACAAAATGAGGGTTACACTAGAAGGTCAAGTGAGATAACCCTTCCATTGCAATTTTAAATATATTTCAACAAAAGTTGCAAATGTGCTTGCTATCCTAAGCACAAAACCCCAAAACTCCTCTGGCTCAACAAGCCAGAGCTCCTTTGGCTCTTAAGGACTAGAGCTCTTCTTATACCAAAGTACCTCTGGTTTTCTAGAGCCTCTGATCTCACAAATCAAAAATAAACAAGATCAAATCAACCAGAGGCCCTCTGGATGACCAGAACCTTTGATCAACCTAGACCAACACTATTCTTCAGTTTCAGTCTTCGACATTCACTGAAGGTCTTTGGGTGTGAATTTTATCTTCTTGAAATATCGTTGTCGCTGTAGGATTACAATACATGTTTCAGCGATCACTGAACAAACTCAATGATGATCGTTGGAACTGAAAAGACATAAACATAATACTTCGAAAGGTAAAACGGATCATCATCAAATCAATGAGAGAAAGGATCAACAATCTCCCCCTATTTGATGATGACAAAGCAACCTAAAGAAAATTGCCTTAAGGTATAATAGTAAGGAAAAGTTACACATAAAGTAAATGTCCCTTTCAACTATTTTGGGATCTTTTTCAGTTATACAATTTTTACTATATAAGTTCTCTTAAGTTACAAGTTTAAGAAAAAGTATAAGAAGGGAAACTAAAACTGAAAGCATGTTCACTGACTGAAGATTGTCAGTGACTGCAAGAGCATACTGGAACTCATAGACATGTGTCCCTATTACTCTTTTCAGGGATCTTTTTTTTCAGTGATACTGATGAAATACTTATAATAATCAAAAGGAGAATTACAAGTGTTACAATCAGTATATTCTAGACTTATTGCATATAAATTGTACAGTGAAAGAAAAGATATAGAAAAATAAGATTTACAATGAAAGATAAGATTTACAGGACAGAAAATTCTAACTAATCTAAGTCGCTGAAGTCAATGTAACCAGGTACTTCTTCTCCAAGCATCTTTCAACGTAGAAATTCTTTTCTGATCTTGCGATCTATTATTTCACCATAAAGGTCATCATCCAACCAATATCTTAGATAATCAAGATGTTCTATAGGACAGAGACCAAGCTCAGACAGTCTTTGAAAGTTTGTGTTCGCCTTCATAGTCAAGGAATATGAATCCAAACTCAGGCTTTTGATGCATAATATTGGGTGTGTAAGGACCCTTCACTAGCAAAGATAGGTTCAACATAGAGATGTTTGGCTTCCTCGAATCCTTTAGGACTTCCTCCAGGAGAACTTTGTTTCATGTTCGTTCCTTAGAGTTGGTCCATCCTTAGGATCTGATGGTTTTCTTCTTCCACCTTTCTTCAATATCGGCTTTGTAGGTATAGCAACAAATTTAGACATCTTCTTGATCAGCTCGCTGAGGATGTCTTCAATTATTGGCTTGTGACTTGACTTTGAGCACTAAATGGCTTGGCGGATTTCCAGCCATTCGCTGTGGTCGTATTGTCCAAGGTAGGAAGGATACTCAGTAACAGCTTCAAGGTTGTCTCTAGAGATGAGCATGGAGATAAGCAGTCCACGATCTTTCATTCGTCCATTGATTGTGACGCTTGAGATGCGATGAGGACTTATTCTTTTATTTAAACAATTTTTGCTCCATTTCTTGTCTCGGCCATTCAACTTCATTGCTTTTTTACGTTTAGCTTCTGTAATTAATAGCAATTTAGGTTGGGCCTTGACAACATTCACCATCTTTTTAGACATTTTATTTGGAAGAACTTGAGAAGCAAGAGACTTGGCCAGCTTGAGGCTATCTTCAGTCAGTTGTCATTGAAGTTAGAGTTCTTCCTCAGCCTTGAGTGCTTCGAGTCTTTCAGCTTATGTAAGAAAGTCAAACTCACCACAACTAGAGGTACGCAGAGGAATTTTTACTCTAGTTTGGTCGAGTGACTCTTTAAGTTGAGTCATCGGTTGGTCGCTAGGAACACTAGAACTTGGGTTTTCAGGTACCCATTCCTCTAGACGACCACAGGTAGTAGAAAGAATAGTAGAAGAGAGTTGAAATACGGAGGTGATGATGGAAAACCTGGAGGATTCATTATCTTCTTGAGGTACAACAGGTTCGAAGAGAACTTTCAGATTTCCTTCTTCAGCAACACCTTTGTCTTTAGAGGAGGTGCTCTGGTTCTTTGTGGAAATCTCTTTCTCTTTTTATTTCTCCTTCTCCCCCTAGGATGATGAATCCGTGAGAGAGACTCCTTTCAGAGCGCTAGATGGTTTGTGGTATTGAATGGTGAAGTCATCGTCATCGTCGTCTTCATCATCATCACCACCAATATATTTTCCAGCGTCAAGAAGGGATGGAGATTCATCGTCATCCTCATCATCATCATCATCATCTTCAACTTCGTCTTCCTCATCACCAGCATCAGCTGTAGGGATGATAGAAAAGTCCTCATCTTGAGCTTGAGCATCAGCTCTGACGGCATCATCAACAACCTCAACTTCATTTGCTTCAGCTCTTTAAGCATCAGTATCAGTTGGTGTTGTAGGGACAGTAGCAGCAGCCAAGTATTTCTCCCCCTCTTTGTCATTAGCATGACGAGAGAAGAGATTATCAAGACTTAAAACTATAATGTCCATTCGATGTTCAAGCTCGGCTAGAGATCAAGCTTGAAGAAGACCGACTTCGAGAGCTTGATCCAGTGATAGGCAATCCATAGCTGTGAAAGAGGGAGTAGGAATTGGCACTGGATGTTGGAGAAGATCCAGTAATGGTTGCATTATCTCACCATGTTTGGTAAGCTGAGCATACGCTTCACCGGCTTTGCTTTTGATAGCAGAGATAGCCTCAACGTTGGTGCGTATATCGGCTTGCACCGCAAATAGTAGTTCCTTTACGTCATTGACGTCAACTTTGACAGCTAAGAGGTCAGAGGAAAGATCATACCTGAGAAGCATGTCGTTATGGACTTGGTCCAAAATGATTAAAATAGTCTCTACTGCCAGGAGAATCAGCTTCATGTCATCAACCATGTTGTAGTCTTCTTCCATGGTTGGCGTTGCTTCATCGCAAGGACCTGAAAAAATAGAAGGTTGAGCATAAGATAGCTCGAGGTTAGAAGAAATAAAGGGGTAGTTTGGACAATTACCTGAGGGGTCATCAGCACCATCTGAAGGATTGATGTTGGTTCTCTCCTGGTTGCTTTCGAGAGGACAGGCTTCCATTGACTGAGGTGTTTTGAGAGGAGCAACCTCAGGTTTTGTGGTGATTGTTTCATCATCAGCGAGGACAATCACTAATGAATCACTAGCATGTGTTGAGACCAAAGAAGGAGGAGAAGAAAAGATGGCTGAGAGAGGTGGAAGTGGGTGTTCAGCAGTGGCTATGCTGATATTCACACCTTTAGTGATTTGGATCACTAAGGTGGTTGGGAGAGGAGCCACATGTACAACAGTAATTGAAGAAATCAATGAAGAGCTAGGACGGGTTATAATTGAAGTTGCCTCGGGCTAAGGCTTGTTTCAATGACTGGAACTTTTTCAGAGGTAACAACCAGAGATGTGGTTATCCCCTTTTTGGCTTTCTTGGCCCTCAATGGAGAACCAAGAGTGGTTTGAGAGGAGGAACCTTTAAAAGAGATGGTGGTGGTGGTGGTTGGGATAGACTTTGTGGAATTTTTCTTAATCTTGACCACCGGAGCAAGGGAAGAAGGACATACCGACATAGTTGGAGAAGATGAAGAAGGATATGCAGGCACAATTGCAGAAGATGAAGAAGTACTGCAATGTGTGATGCGAGGTAGACGGGAGGAAATAGCAACATCTTCAGATTTAGGCTTATGATCCAAGATTCTGGATCCAAGCCTGCAGATAGCCAGGTTTCCTTCCGTGGAGTACTTGTTGCTAAAGATCTTAGCAAACACCATAGATAGAAATTTGGTGTAAGGTACCACTTTTTCCCTTTGGTGCTTGTTCAGCTTCAACACCAGGTCTTCAAAGATAACGCCAACAAAGTTGATTGGCCTCTAGCGAATGATAGAAACGCCAATATTCAATGCAACTTTAGAAGCTTGATCTTATCCACCAATTTTTCCTCCCATACCCTGAATGAAATGGGAAAACAAATATTGTCATATTGCTGACATGCAGTTCTTCTCAATCTTTGAGAGCGACTTGAGGGGATCGTTGGAGTCCTTCTTTGTTGGCAAGGCATAGCCAATATCATCTAAGCAGGAGACGATATCTTCAGTGGAAGGTTCACTGGCATAGGGACCCTTTGGTTGATGGAGAGAGGTCCTTAGTATGGCTACACTGATATGAAGGAGATTTTCTCCACCGGTTTACCAGTCTTGTCAGTCTCTTGCACCACTTCAGTAGTGAGCCATAATTGCTGAAGGCATTCTTTCACCATGACAGGTTCATGGGAGATAGCAAACGAGATTGAAGATTTCTTGAGGAATCTAGCGGCATCCTCGTAGTATGATTTATTGGCTGGAATGTCTAGAAGCACCACATGATTGTTGGGCTTGAAAAACACTTAGTCAATGGAGAAGTTCATATTCTTGGCAGACATTTCTGTTATAAATAAGAGAAAATAAAGAATAACAGATTTGTTAGAAATCCAAGATACAGATGTAAACTCTAAGTTTTGACACAATAAAACTTCTTTTGCAAAATCCACAAAGAAAAATTAGGGTTTTTCTAGAAGAGTAAGTGTATAGAAACTTTAGATTATAACCAAGTATAAGAATGTGTTAATAATCTTTATTTTAGTTGTTAGAGAACAAGATCTTAAATAACATAACATAAGTGTATAGAAACTTTAGATTATAACCAAGTATAAGAATGTGTTAATAATCTTTATTTTAGTTGTTAGAGAACAATATCTTAAATAACATAACATAAGTTTCTTAGAAGAAGAACATATCAAAATAAGAAAGAAAGGGTTATCAACCTATGAATCTTAGAAAAAGAAAAAGGTTGAAGGTTTTTTAGAGTTCTTTAAGTTCTTGCTTGCAAATGTTTTTGAGGCAGAGGCTCGACAAAAGTATTTGTAAGCGTAAGGCAAAAATGAGAGGAAAGGTCTCATATTTATAGGTAAAAAGAGAGAGAGAAAAAAAGAGGAGAGAGGAAAATACGACTTAAAAGTTGTGCAATGATGAAAAAGTTAGCACGTTCTCATCCACGATTGGATGGAATTTCGAGGGGTTGCATGTGTCTAAACAGTACGCGCGTCTCAAAAAATCGTATCGTTTAAAACAAAAATGACGTCATAAGACGTTTCATTTTTCATTTTCTTTTAAACAAAAAGTTAAGTTATTCAAAAACATATACTGAAGAATATGAAAAGTTTTTGAAAAGGTTCAGTGATAAGAAGAATCACTGAAGAAATTTTATCTTTTAAAATATTGATCACTAAATAAGAAAAGGTTCAGTGATGGTTTTTGTTTTAAGAACAGAAAAGTATATTTTAGAGAGATATACTTGCTTAAATGGCTCAGTGATGGAAGAAAAACTGAAACAATCTTTTAAAACATTTTTATCACTAAATAAAAAAATGGTTCAGTGATTGTTTTAAGTTTTGAAAAAGATGGAATAAGTATACATACCTTAGAGAGAGAAGATATATTTACTTAAGAGTTCAGTGATAGAATAAGAACAATGAATCATTTCACTTACTGATTAATGCTTATAGCTGAAGGAAATTAATCCTCAGCATTCAACATTCCAAGTTCGCTGACCAAGATGTTAAATCTTGTCTCATCAAGAGACTTTATAAAAAGGTCAGCGAGTTGGTAATCAGTTGGAATAAAATGAAGTTCAATATTACCATTCATAACATGATCTCTGATAAAATGATATCGGATCTCAATATGTTTGGTCTTGGAGTGAAGAACAGGATTGTTTGCAATAGCAATAGTACTGGTGCTATCGCAATAGATAGGGATCTTGGGAAACTGAAAATCATAGTCGTTGAGCTGGTTTTTCATCCAAAGAACTTAGGCACAGCAGCTTCCAGCGGCAACATATTCAGCTTCAGTAGTTGATGTGCACACATAAATTTTTCTTTTTACTTGTCCAGGTTACCAACTTTTCACCTAGAAGCTAACAGCCTCCAGTGGTGTTTTTCCTACCAAGTTTGCATCCTGTAAAATCACTATCCGAATAACCTATTAGGTCAAAACCTGAACCCTTGGGATACTAGAGACCCAAGTTAAAAGTTCCCTTAAGGTATCTGAATATGCATTTTACAGCAATCAGATGGGATTTCTTAGGTTCATATTGATATCTTGCACATAGACAGGTAGAGTACATGATATTTGGACGACTTGCTATGAGATACAACAGAGAGCTGATCATTCCTCTATAAACAGTAACATTTACAAGCTTTCTGTTTGGATCCTTATTTAGTGAGAGAGGAGGAGCCATCGGAATTTTCATAGATGAGCTGTTGGATAGATCAAACTTTTTCAGCATATCTCTGACATACTTATTTTGGCTGATAAAGATACATTTATCTGATTGCTTGATCTAAAGACCTAGAAAATAGGTTAGTTCTCCCATCATACTCAACTGATATTCTTTCTTCATGCAATCAGCGAACCAAAAACACAAAGAGGGATTAGTGGAACCAAATATAATATCATCGACATAAATTTGGACTAGAATGATGTGACCTTTAACTTTCCTAAGAAATAAGGTCTGGTCAATCTTTCCACGGACAAATTTCTCAAAGATGAGAAATGAGGAGAGGGTATGACACCAGGCACGAGGTGCCTGTTTTAACCCGTAAAGAGCTTTATCCAATCGATAGACATAATTTGGATACTTAGGGTCAAGAAACCCTGGAGGTTGTTCAACATAAACTTCCCCTTGGAGTTTTCCATTAAGGAAAGCACTCTTTACATCCATTTGAAACACTTTAAAGTCTATGGGAAGCAAAGGCTAGAAAGAGTCGAATAACTTCGAGTCTAGCCACTGGTGCGAAGGTTTCGTCATAACCGATTCCTTCTTCTTGTCTATAACCCTGAGCAACAAAGTGAGCCTTGTTACAGGTTACCACACCTTGTTTATCTAACTTATTGTGATAAACCCGTTTGGTGCCTATCACATTTTTGTCAGATGGACGTGGGACAAGGTACCAGACTTTGTTCCTATCAAACTCAATGAGTTCCTCTTGCATGGCAATGACCTAACTAGAGTCTGAGATAGCCTTATTGATTTTATTGGGTTCAACTAGAGAGAAGAAGTTGATAAGGAGACAAATATTACCTAGACCACGTCGTGTCTGAATACCTGCACTTGGATTACCAAGAATTTGATGAACTGGATGGTCTTTTGTCCATCGCTAAGCTGGTAAAGGATTGTCATCTGAGCATTGATGTTCAAGTAGAGAACATAAGGCTTCAGCTACATATTCTTCAGCAATGGGTTGAATTGCTAAAGGAGCCTCAGATTCAGCGACTGATAGAGGTTCAAAGTTGAAGGCATTTCATTCACTGAATGGGTAGTGGTAGAAGTAGAGGAAAGAATGCAACTAATGGGCACTGCAACGATCTTTGAAGAAGATTCGCCTTAGTTATTAGTTGCAACTGGAATAACAAGTGGATCATCACCAACATCTAGAGTATCAGCATTGGGTCGATTGCTGAAGGAAGCTTCAGATTATCCAAAATGAGAGAACATCCAGTTTTCTGATTCTTCATCATCATTAATGATGGCCTAGAATTAACAGATTGAGATTCATCAGAGGTGACATTGATTGTTTCTTCTATGGTTTGTCGACATTTGTTGAATAGTCTGAAGGCTTTGGATACTGAAGAATATCCAAGAGAGATTCTTTGATCAACTTTGAGATCGAACTTTCCAAGTTGGTCACGGTTGTTGAGAATGAAACATGTGCAACCAAATATATGAAGAAAGCTGAAAAAAGGCTTTCTGCTATGGAAGAGTTCATAAGTTATCTTCTTGAATCTCTTAACGATCAGCGACCGATTTTGAATGAAACAAGCAGTATTGACAGCTTCGACCCAGAATTGAGTAGGAAGATGAGATTCGCTAATCATTGATCGAGCAGCCTCAATGATTGTTCAATTTCTTCTTTCAGCTACTCCATTTTGTTGTGGAGTTCTCACAGAAGAGAAGTTGTGAGAGATTCCCTTATCCTCAAAGAAGCCTTCCATAGTACTGTTTTTTAATTTAGTTCCATGATCACTTCTGATAGATCGTACTTTAATGTTGTTAAGTACTTTTATCCTTTTGATGAACGATATAATTTCTTCATGTGCTTCACTTTTGGATCTGAGAAAGAAGACCCAAGTGTACCTAGAGTACTCATCAACAATGACAAGTGTATATTTCGTTCTAGCTATAGATTGTATGTTGACCGTACCAAAGACATTCATTTGCAATAGCTGAAGTAGAGAGGTTACTGAAGAGATTTTCTTAGACTTGGAGCTAGCTCTTCTCTATTTTCCTTTCTCACACTCTGAGCAAAGAGATTCCTTTGCAAAGGTGTGTTGAGGAAGACTAGTGACAAGATCATTTCGAGATAGCTCACTGAGTGTCTTGAAGTTGATATGAGAAAGTCGTTTGTGCCATAGCCAGTTGATGTCTGACGAAGCTTCTGAGAGAAAACAATTTTTCTCAGTAAGAGGAGAATCCATGTTGATGATGTATACATTCTCTAGGAAAGAACTGTTTAGAGCAACCTTATCATCCTTGTCGAAGACGTAGCATGAATTCTTAGAAAATTTTACTGAGAAATTTTTGTCACACAGTTGACTGATGCTAAGAAGATTGTGCTTCAGTCTTACGTTTGGAGGTAGTTGCGTTGTTGGTTAATACACCAAAGCCTTTGTTATATCCTTTTCCATTTCCTCCAAAGGTTACAGAAGGGCCTGTTTCATCCTTGTAATCAATAAGCAGGGATTTATCTCCAGTCATATGTCTTTAGCATCCACTATCGAGATACCAAATGCCTTTGACTTCCTACACAAAAAAATAGATTAAGATTGCTTTGGTACCCATTTTTCTTTGGGTCCTGCAGAGTTAGAGGCAACATACACTAAAACTGAAGACTCAGAGTCAGCATAAGTCTTCACTAAGCCTGAAGAAGATGCTTTAGTGGTATTAGGAACAACAACCGCTGACGCTGAAGACTTAGAGTTAGTAGGTGTCTTCACTTAGCCTGAGGAAGAGGCTTTAGTGGTTTTCTTCACTTTAGTCATTTTTACAACTTTAGTGGCAGATTTCACCTTGGTTGATTCTCAGCCTTGGCTACTTTCTTTCCCTTGGCTGGAGGACCAGCCTTGGTGGCAGAAGGACACTTGTTAGTAGTATATGAAATTTCACCACAATGGTTATACTTCCTATAGCTGAAACCATCTTTAGGGCCAGGAAGTACCAGAGAAACAGAAGAGGGACAAGCTCCAAGGATTCCCTTCTCATTTGTTCTAGGAGGAACAACTGAGGATTTAGAGTCCTTGGGTGAAACATTCACCTTAAGCTTTGACTTAGATTTCCAAGAAGATTCATATATTTGATCCCATAAGAAGAAGAAGGTGCACAAGCTGAAGGAATAGATCTTGATCTATGTGACTTATCAGCCTTCTTGGGAAGAGGTGCTTTGACAATGGATTTACCTTCGTCTTTGAGACCTGAACTCAAAGGAGTTCCTTCAAGATGACTCTTAATGATAGAAGACTGAGAGGAAGAAGTGTCAGGAATAGAGGAGATGAAGGTGCCAAACTTCAGCATGGACCTGTTAGTGACACTTTCTTCCTGATCATAGGAGAAGTCTAGACCAGTCTTAATCTTGGCGGGAATCTGAGCATTGACGATCTCAGAGGCTTTGATGGAGGCTTTGCACCACCCTTCAATGGTAGCCTTCTTAGCCTTGAGTTCAGCAATAGCTTGCTGACGCTCAGCTGTAGCCTGTTCATGCTTGATATTGATGGTCTGATTTACAATGACCTAATCCTTAAGATCTGCCTCGATCTTTGTCAGCTCTTTGATCTTAGAATGAAAAATCCTCAACTGTTCTTGAAGATCAAGATTAAGCATTTTTGCTTTAGATTTGTCATTCAGGGCATTGTAAAGATCAATCATCAATGTATCTAACGTTGATAGGCTATCAAGGACATAAGAATGAGAAGGAGAAGAAGGAGAAGGAGGAGGATTGCTAAAGCCTTGTCAATAGGATTTGACTTTGGCTCATTCAGGGAACATACCTGAGCAAGTGTGGATGATGAGGGATCACCAAGGTTGATGTCTCAAAAGATTTTTTCCTTGACATCATTGGCCTTCAGACAGAGATAGGTCGTGTCTTCCTCATCTGAGGATGATTCGTCAGAAGAATCAGCCCAGTCATGTTCTTCAGCTATAAGACTTTGTTGGTCCCGTAAGGGTCTACAAGAATA
>NW_020201927.1:38212-39664 GCF_001531365.2 Cynara cardunculus var. scolymus
TCCCTTCGTATCTTCAGATCGACGACTCTTCCAGGCATACTATCATCTATCCAGAGCAAAAGATACAYCAAGTGATCCATTGGACATAGACGTAGCTCTGACATTCTCTGAAATTTGATTTCACCTTCATAGTCAAGGAATGTAACTCCTAACTCAAGTTTAAAATTGTAACAACTCTACACTTTTGGATTTCCAGGTTAGAACCTTATTACGGGATCCTTATTTGAAAACTAAGTCTTTTAGGGTTAGCCTTATCCAGAATAGGATCCTGAAGAGGTCATCTTAAAGACCAGAGGATAGAACAACCAGAGGCTCTGGTCTGTACTAACACAGAGGCTCTGGTGACAGCTATAGAGGCTCTGTTGTCTCTTCACATAGACTCTGTTGTCTCTTCACAAAGGCTCTGTTATCTCTTCACAGAGGCTCTGTTTTCTCTTCATAGAGGCTCTGTTGTCTTTTCACAGAGACTCTGGTGTCTCTTCATAGATGCTCTCGTGTCTCTTCACAGAGGCTCTGGCGTCTCTTCACAGAGGCTCTGGCGTCTCTTCACAGAGGCTCTGTTGTCTCTTCACAGAGACTCTGGTGTCTTTTAATAGAGGCTCTGGTTCTTCTTACAGAGGCGCTGGTCGCCCATACTTGATCGATTCAGCACAGCAGCTGGTCTTTTTCCATACTTGGACGTTTTGGCATAGCATCATTTTCAGGAGTCCAATCCTTAGCCCCGATAGCTTAATAAAACTTTTTAAGAACATCATTAGCATTAAATTAATGCTAACAGATCGTCTTATTTACCTTCTAAAGATTAGTTGTAGATCATATTCCGGCGGGTAGTTGACCAAGTTGGTTCATGCAAATGCCAATCAAAATCGAAACGTTTCACATAAAATAAAGTTGATATTTTAGTCTCGTTCCTTTGAAATTTTAAAGTTTTCCCAAAAGTCTCAATTCCGTTTTGTTTAGTTGCCAACTATTTTAAAAGAGTGGCGATTCAAAAGTCCTTGTAAAACCGTTTTGGCTATTTTAGATTTTGGGACTTAGCTTAGAGAAGTAAAAGCCCCTTGTGCTTGGGCCTTTAGAGGCCAGCCCACTAATCCTCTAAAAGCCCCCAAATAAATACCCCTTCTCTTTTGAAAACTCTTCATTCTTCAAAAGTTCCAACCTTTTTTGTTCTCCCTCTCTAAATCTCATCACTTTTTAGCCGAACTCTTCCCCCTGCAAGTCTAGAAATTCTGCCACATTCGGGTCGTTCATATCTCCCTCATCTACAAAAAAAGGTATGTTCTAAAGGCCATTTATTCCTCTTCTAGTGCTCAAATTCCTAGTCTCTCTTCCTGCTCAACTCAAGTTTCGGGATTTAAAGATGGTGAGATTATCCATCAAAGACTTACATGTGTCTTCATCGGATGATAATCTGTGACCCAAGGATCTTTTAATCCCAAAGAGAAGAAGAGA
>NW_020201927.1:42613-43549 GCF_001531365.2 Cynara cardunculus var. scolymus
AGGAGAAGCTTGACGTCAGATGCCATATCATAGTCATCATCGACATCCTCATCTCCTCCATCATCTTTCTCTCTTTTTCCAGCATCTCCTCCACCTTCATGAGCAGCAGGCTGCTGTATCAAAGAAGGACCTGCAAAAGAAGAAGTATGAGCTAAAGGCTCAAGGTTAGAAGAAATGAAGGGGTAGGAAGATGGAATACCTGAGGGGCCTTCAGTGACATCTAAAGGATTGTCACTGGCATGTGCAAAGATGTCCTCGAGAGGATGGACATCCRTATGYTGAGGAGYRWCRAGAGGAGCAACCTCAGGTCCTGTGGTGAGTGTCTCAGTATTAGGAAGGATAGTCGCTGATACATCATCGACACATGTAAAGACCAAGCAAGGAGGAGAAGAGAAAATGGTTGAGAAAAGACGTGGGTGTTCAGCGGTGGCGGCGCTGATATTTACACTTTCAGTGATTTGGGTCATTGAAGTGATTTGTGAAGGTGACACTAATACGATAGTGATAGGAGAGATCACTGAAGAGCTGGGAGGGGTAACAGAAAATGCCTCGGGGGTAAGTCTAGTTTCAATAACTGAAGCCTGTTGAGAGGCTCCAGCTAGAGACGTGGTTGTCCCCTTTTTGGCTTTCTTGGCCCTCTGAGGAGAACCAAGATTGGGTTGAGAAGGGCGTTTAGAAGAGGTGACGGTAGCTTGGCTAGACGCGGGGGGGTTTACCCTTGTCGTTGCTACCTGAGAGAAAGAGGTAGTGATGGACACAATGGAAGAGAGTGCCACATCACTGGCCCTCAGCTTGTGTTCCAGAATCCTGGATCCAAGCCGGCATGCTGGAAGGTTACCTTTTGTAGGGTAAAGACTTTTGAAGATTTTAGTCATTACCATAGAGGGGAACCTGGTGTAAGGCACCACCTTTTCTCGCTAGCGCTTGTTCAGCTTT
>NW_020201928.1:0-1938 GCF_001531365.2 Cynara cardunculus var. scolymus
CAGTATTGTAATTGTCAATATTTTCATCAATTGAAAATCATTTGAAGCTTTTCTCTTTGTGTTATTCAAGTATTGTAATTGTCAATATTTACATCAATTGAAAATCATTTGAAGCTTTTCTCTTTGTGTTATTCAAGTGTTCTTCATCGTGTTCATACCAATTGCTGCTTGTTTGATTATAATACTTTCCGCTGCTCACTCACTGTCAATCCAATCAATCAAGTAAGTATTCAGTACCAAGAACTGAGTTCTACGATCCTAACAGGCTAAGTCCTTGTTATCTGAGTCCAAATTATTTGATGAAAAATCCAATGTCTTAAAAGCCGAATTATTTGATTTGAAGGAACAATATAAATCATTAGAATTAGTTAATGAAGAAAAAATTGCTAAAATAAGTAAGCTTGAACTTCAAATAATTCAATTAAATAAAAAACTGAAGGCTAAAGAAAAAATTTTATACAAAAGAGGACAAACTGATCAAACCATTTTTCTAAACAAACCATCTGAAACGAGGTTTTTTAACCCTCGGGAAGGGTTGGGGTATGAAAATCCAAAATGTTTAGAGAAAGCTTTACGTTATTCCCCGACCTTGTATAAATTTGAATATCTTGATTGCGGTCCCGGGTTTTCGGTAAAATTTACAAAATCTTCTGACGAGGTTGAACAACGAAAAGATTATAATCGTCAAAGAAAAGACAAAATGCAGGTTCCATTTGATTATTCAAATCGAAATGAAAGTTACAATAATCAAGACTCTGTAGTTTCAACAGATTATTTTCATAGTTATTCAATGGCAGAGCTTGAATTATAACCAGCTGAACCAAAGCTTTACACTCCTACTCTTATTTTAGAAAAAACAAGTGGTTCAGTTGGAAAAGATTTTAACTGAAAAAAAGACTTTCATTTAATAAACAAAAAAATGAATTTTTAGATAAATTTGAACATTTACAAAATTCTACAACAAAAACGGAACATGTTGAGTCTGAGTACTTTTCGTGTGAAAAATCTTTGAGTAAAGCCACTGACTCAGAAGAAGTAAATGTTGTTAATGAAGAAATTATTTTTCCAATATCTTAAATTCAGATGTTTGTTTAGACAATGAGATTGATAAGTTTGATTTTTCAAATAATTTACCCAGTCATGAAAATTTCATTGTTAAAAATAATGTGACTGAGGATTCTGATTTAGCTTCAGATTTTGAAAAGAATTTTAATCAAAAACCTGTTTCCGAGAATGTTTACTATAAAAAGAATAAAACCAAAAAGAATTCAAGGAAACAGAAGAAGCTTACCACAAAAAATAAAGTTCGACATTCAAGTAAATCTGATAATTTTCTTTTTCCTTTTTTCAGATAATGCGTTGAAGTTTAAGACAATTTGGAGAGTAAAAGAAGAAGACAAATCATCAACTCAACTGAAGAAGAATAATTTTACTAAATCTGTATTAAATGATTCGACGTTGAATAATTCTATAATAAGATATTCAGTTGATGAATTATTTGATATTGGAAGTAGTAAAAATAGTTGTTCTTCGTGTAGAGTGAATGAAT
The DNA here is from genome assembly GCF_001531365.2 of Cynara cardunculus var. scolymus. Lineage (NCBI taxonomy): Eukaryota > Viridiplantae > Streptophyta > Magnoliopsida > Asterales > Asteraceae > Cynara > Cynara cardunculus. The sequence goes on from NW_020201928.1 coordinate 1,550, forward strand.
TACTTAAGTCTTTTACTTCTTTTAAACCATATCATTTCATGCATTCTGTGATTTCTTCTGTATCTAAAAATCTGAAGTTTAAAGAACGTTGGTTCGGTACGTATAGTATACCGCCAATGAAATCTGTGATTAAAGGTCAAAAACTAAAATGGGTACCAAAACCCAATTGATTCATTTTTGCTGGTTAACCGGCATGTATGGTTCTTAGACTCCAGATGTTCTAAGCACATGACTGGTAGAAAAGAGTTATTATCGAACTTTGTTGAATCTTTTGGAGGTACGGTAAGATTTGGAAACAATCAATACGCGCCTATCCTTGGATATGGTGACGTAATTTCTGGGAATTTAACTATTAAGAAAGTGTCGTTTGTCGAAGAACTTGGACATAA
>NW_020201928.1:2843-5024 GCF_001531365.2 Cynara cardunculus var. scolymus
GCTGCTAAAGCTGATGAAGCAGTTTTTGTTGGATACTCGAAGACATCCGCTGCATACAGAGTCTACAATAAATGGACTAAAATCATCAATGAAAGCGTGAACATATCTTTCGATGAAGCCATTAATGTGGCTTCTGAACAATTCAGTTCAGGACCCGGTCTAATAATTAACACTTCTCGGAAAGCTGATCAACCTAAGACTTCTAACTCTGATAAAGCTGATTTAGATTTCTTATTTGAACACTTTTATGAAGAATATTTTGATAATAAAACTAATCATTCTAATGTTTTGTCCAGGGAAAATTCAACTGAACAATAGTTATCTGGTCCATCTCCTGATGTGCCTGCAACTGAAACAAAAGAGGAAACAAAAGTAGTCAATGAAGAAATAGAAATGGAGAATCTGAACAATCCCGTTCAGTGTGAAGAGGGTGAAACTTCTGAAGTGCAAGAGGTGTTGGTCGAACAAGTTAATAATAATCCACCTCAATCAGATATTCAACCTATACTAGTTCCTAATATTGAACCTTCACCTGAACCTGCTCCTATAAACTCCCCAAGTACTTATACTGATCAAAATTCAGATCAAAGTTCTTATACTCCCTTACCTCATAGCAAGAAGTGGACCCGAGATCATCCAATACATCAAGTAATTGGTGATCCATCAGCACCTATTCGTACACGGTCCGCGACAGCTAATGAGTGTCTGTATTCCACGTTCTTGAGTACTATTGAGCTGACTAAGGTTTCTGAAGCCTTAGCTGATCCAGATTGGATATTAGCAATGCAAGAAAAGCTGAACCAGTTCGAAGCACTAAAAATCTAGAGAGTGGTACCTCGTCCCAACAATAAGACGATTATCGGTACTAAATGGGTATTCAAAAATAAAAAAGATGAAGATGGTGTTGTGGTCAGAAATAAGGCTCGGCTCGTTGCTAATGGATATAATCAACAAGAAGGCGTTGATTATGATGAAACGTTTGCCCCGTTTGCGAGGATTGAGGCAATAAGAACGTTTTTGGAGTATGCGGCACGCAAGAGCTTCACGGTGTATCAGATGGACATCAAGACATCATTTTTATATGGACTTCTGAAAGAGGAAGTCTATGTCTCACAACTGTAGGGTTTTGTTGATCAGTCAAAATCATATCTACATCCTTGATCGAGCGCTTTACGGTCTTAAACACGCTCCGAGAGCCTGGTATAATATCTTATCAGAGTTTCTGGTGAAGTCAGGCTTCTCGAAAGGTAATATTAACACAACCCTTTTTATTAAAAAGGAAAAGTCTGATATTCTTTTGATACAAATTTATGTAGACGACATAATATTTGGATCTACAAACCCCAAATATTGTAAAAACTTTTATGCCTTGATGGTTTCACGTTTTAAAATGAGTATGATGGGTGAGATGAACTTCTTTTTAGGTCTTCAAATTAAACAATTATTTTCGGGTATCTTTATTTGTCAAAATAAATATATTTTAGATATCCTGAAGAAATTTAATATGGAAAACTGTTCATCTATCAAAACACCTATGGCTCATGGAACGAAGATCCATGCTGAACCTTCTAGAGAAGTTGTTGATCAGAAAACATATCGAGGCATGATAGGTTCTTTGATGTATTTGACDTCTTGTAGACATGATATAATGTTTTCAACACATCTTTGTGCCAAATATCAGTCTAATCCAAAGGAGTCCCATCTAAGTGCCGTTAAGAGCATTTTTCGATATCTTAAAGGGACTGCTAATCTTAAACTCTGGTATCCCAAGGTTACTGGTTTTGAACTAACAGCTTATTCAGATGCAGACTATGCAGGATGTATGTTGGACATGAAAAATACAACAAGACATCTTTTTGAAAGGCAAGCTAGTCAGCTGGGCATCAAAGAAACATAACTGCGTTTCCATTTCCACTGCCGAAGTAGAATATGTAGCTGCTGTAAGCTGCTGTTCTCAAGTGCTATGGATGCAAACATAGCTCAGAGACTACGGGTTTTATTTTAATAAAATTCCAATTTACTGTGATTCCAAAAGTGCTATTGCTATTTCATGTAATCCTGTTCAACACACTAAAACCAAGCATATAGATATCCGGTAACATTTTATTAAAGATCATGTAGAAAAAGTAACCATTGAACTGTATTTTGTAAATACAGAATTTCAATTAGCTGACTTATTTA
>NW_020201928.1:5299-39049 GCF_001531365.2 Cynara cardunculus var. scolymus
CAGTTTATATTTTTCTTACAGGTATTTTGAGTATTATCTAATTTTTGAAAGATGTAGAGTTTAGAAATATAAGTGTTTGGCCGATTTAGTCTAATCCGGACAACACTTGTCTGATTTAGACTAATCCGGACAACACTTGTCTGATTTAGACTAATCCGGACAAAAGGCTATATGATAAACTCTTATCCGGATAAGGTTAGATATACTACAAGGGATTGAGCGGATTGACAAATCGCCAATTTCATTTGACCGGATTCCTAAATCGCTTGCTGATTTTATGTTTCAAGTCCTTAAATCGTTCAACTTTTGAGCGGTTTAATCCTGAACTTGAGCGATTTAGCTTTCTTTGCTGAGCGATTTATTTCTAAATCGATTGAACCTTGAGCGATTTATCCTTAAACCGGACAAGTCTTGACCGGTGTTCTTCTAAATTGTCTATGCCTTGAGCAATTTATTGTCCAGATTAACACTTAGATATTTCATATTTCATAAATCGGACACCTCTTGACCGATCTATTATAATCCGGATAAGCTTTGAGCAATTTAGAATTTGAACGGTTTTTGACTTTGACTATAAATATTCGTCTCATTTTTACTTTTCACTTTTTACTCTCATTCATTATTCATCGTCGTCTCCGGTCATACATCTGGTTTATCGCTCAAAACTGTTCTTGAATCTACACTGTTTCATCTCATTTCTTATAAAGGCTTTACTTCGATTAATTCCCTTATTCATAATTCCTTGATCGTATTGGACTTATTTTGGACTGTTTGGACCGTTTCGTATATCAATATTGAATCGAATCTTAAATTGAATCATTAAAGGATTAATACTAATAATCAGTCTTATCTCTGTTATTTGTTTCAAATAGAGTTTTCTTTTATTTTTTTATGTTATTTTTTGTTTCTTGTTGATAATTTTAAGTGTGTTAGTGTTTTTACATTTGTGTTTTTGTTGACCGGATTTCTCACCGGAGAAGGTGATCAGAGATTACTCGGATCAACCTTAATCCGGTTGATGATTGTCCGGATTAGTTCTTTTCTTTTAAGACTTTGTATTTTTTTAGTTTAGTTTTGGTTGGTTTTTCTTTGTTGATCGCACCAAAAAAAATTTCTCTAAGTGTTTTTGATGTTTTTTCTTTCTTTATTTTTTAATTTTTTTAGTTTAGTGATTTTAAATTTTTTTAGAGTCTATTTTTTTGTATATTTTTTTGTTTTTGTTTTTGTTGTGTTGTTATTTTTTTTAATTCGAATTTCTTGAATAAAATGTGTTCTAACTTTTTAGAATTTTTACAGGTTAATGGCGGATCAGAGACATCAAACGGACGAGGAATCTCACGTTCCTTAGGTCAGATATGACAATATTCCAATTCACCTTCCTAACCAACCCATTCTTTCCGAAACATTATTTCCATAGATAAAATACCTAGACATAAAGCCTAATAACCATGTATTCTCTTTTGTTATGCCAGCCGAATACCCTATTATCCCGGAAATTCTGAAAGGACACCCCATAGCATACTCTTTATCAGCCAATACACCTGCTCCAATGGTGTATTTACAACAATTCTGGAGTACGCTTACTTTGGAAAAAGACGATGATACAATTTATTTTGAAGGAGAAGTTGACGAATATGTAAGTCGTCTGACATGAAACGACTAAGAAGAATTCTCCGTTTGCTAGGACCAGGCTCTACTGGTTTTGAAGATTTTGTATCTGATGAACAACTGTGCTTAGACATCAAACGGTTAGGATACTCGGCAGAGTTGACTAACCCGACACAGTTCAAAATACGATTCCTACCATCAATCTGGCATTTGTTGTTCTTAATTCTGAACAGATGCCTGACGTCAAAGACAGCGGGCATAGATACTTGCAGTAGCTCGTTTCTCAAATCCTTTCATGGAATTGTCTTCTCGAGAAACTATATGCTTTAGTCATATGGAATGAATTGGTGGAGCTGGTCAATGCAAAAAGATGCCCGTCTAAAGCTAGGAAATTTGTGCTCTTTCAGAGGTTTCTGCAACTGTTTATTAAGGCAATGATGAATGCTAATGAAGATATTCCGGCGAGATCAAATTCTGAAAAAGGGCCGACATTTGTCATGACCAAAATTCGGCAGCATACAAGAGTAGAAAATTTGGATTCTATAATGGCAATACCACCAGAACTAATTGCCTTAGCTGATCAGACTGCTCAGTGCATTATAGATTATAGGAGAGTGATAGATCCTATAGCTCAACCAGAAGAAGTTGAACTTGCCCAAGGATCACCCCATGCCTCAGTTGTGAGAGAGGAGTTAGAGATAGAAGAGAGAGTTCAGGAACAGGGGTTACCTGAACAGGGAAGTGTTCTGAGGGAAAAAGAAATAGAGAGGGGTGAACAGGCGGGGGGAGCATCTGATCGGCAGAGTACTTCATCTGACAGTACTTCCACAACTTCTTCAAGTTCGGAAGATACTGAAACCGACAATGAGGCAGTTTTTGGTGATGATGATGATGATGATGATGATGATGATAATGATGATGATGGACCAGACGACCGTGCTCAAACTATTCTTTCTCAGAATATTCCAATTGGAACACTGGTTGATGATATAGACGACATTTTTCCAGAATATTCAACTCAACAGCCTTGTCCGAGCTTACATTCATTGTCGTTTAATATTGACGAATGTGATGATTATGATCGTATTCTTCAAGATCTTTCTAACATAGAAGGAGATGAGGGAGTTGCAGTTGAATATGTTGAGAGATTGAGTGAAAGAGACGTAGAAAAATATGAAGAGGGTGTGAGTGGAGCACAAAAAGAGTATCAAGCTCCTTCCCTAGATGAAACACATAGCCAGGCACCCACATCTGCTACTGACATTCATTTGTTGAATGTTGGTATTGAACAAGACATAGCTAGCCCAGCTATGCAAATGCACACCCCACCCATCCACTCAATTGGTTCTCAATAACTAGTTGTTTCAATTGAACACGGGGATAGAGCACATCTGCTAACTACTTCTCATTTGAAGAATGTAGTTATTGAAATAAGTAGGCCGCTGCCCCAGCCTACGACATCGATTATGTGCACCTTGAGTCTAGAGCCGATATATATAGGTACACATGAGTCTAGAGCATCTGTTGCTCCAAGTGTAGTTCTTAGTGAACTTGCTGGAACGACCAGAGTGGTGTCATTTGACATTTCACAAGGACAGGTCGGAAGTCCTATCAATGCTATTATCATGCCAACATTGAACGTAGGCACAACAGTTTATTTAACTGTTGTTTAAACTGGTAATCTAAGTGATCCAGGTGTTAGCTTACCAGACTTTGTGTCACGGGAATATCTGGACGACGCCTTAAAGGTTGTTCAAGATAATATGGATGCACAAATGGCAAGTCTAAAAAGACATTTGAAGGGGAAAGAAACAGTAGAAGAAGAGCAACCATCTGCGCCATCACCACCACATGTACCTGAGCCGTCAGTACAAGAACAAACGGTGGATGAACTTAAGTCGTTGTTGTACGCAAAATTGATGGCATCTCAAAATCCCGACGCTGAAGATCCAGACTTGGTTGGGCTCTTAAGACAACAACTGGATGTTAACCCTTTCGTTTGAGCCTCAAAGTTTTTGGCTTTTCAAGATGTGGTTACTTCTAGCTTCTCCAAAGTTAGCAAGTTAATCACATCAAAAACCCAAGATCTTAAAAGTTCAATGGATGCCCTTGTTGAACGGGTGTCTACTTTGGAAGAAACTTGCAGATCTCAGGCCATTTCTCATAAAAGAAAGCATGACGATCCAGATGATCCAGATAGACATGAGGGGGAGAGGAAGAGAGAGAGATTGGCTGAGACATCTGTACAAGCTGCAAGGGTTGGAGATGAGCCATCTACTCAAGATGTAATTGCTGAAACTTCTGCCCCAGAATCTGTTCGGGAAAGAATAATTGAGGCCATTGTGTTAGAAGATGAAGAAGAAATGGAGACAAGTCCTATGGTCGAGCCAATGGTTGAAAAGCCGACGGACTCCACAGTAGGGACAAGGTTGTTATTGGACTTGTCTGCCAATGTAGGTTTCAATGATGTGTTCTCTACTACTCTGGGTGGAGAGCAAGATTTTGGAGAGGACATTGATAACATTGACGAGGCAACTGGGATTTACTTTGATTTTGAAGATGATATAAATGATGAAGATCCAATTTTTCCTATTCAAGATGAATGTCAGACTATTCCAGAATCTTCCACTTCAGATGTACCTGGTGTATCAGACATCCCTGCTCCAAGGGAACATGTTGATCCTACAGAAATTTTCACCAAGAATTATGTGCCATTTCACATCAGAGCAAATTTCCTAGTTACGATAGAGAAAGAATCCGAGAGCCGTACTTAGAAGATATCTACTTTGGAATTTTTATCTGTCATCGAAAAGTTCTGAGCAGTGATAAAGTCCATGGTATTCATTGGCAGACCAAAGACTATCGCTTAGAATACAAACACCTTTTGAAAGCCAAGCGCCTACCTATAAATGAAGTTCGTACCAAGCATCGGGTTGTCACGATCAAGCAGATTGATGCTCAAATGGTTCTGAGAATCTGGTATCTTGTGTTTACTGTGACTAGACAGGATGGAAAGATCTAGAGATTCAGTGAAGCTGATTTTTGAAGCTTATATTTGGAAGATCTAGAGTACATGTACTTCGAAATCAGAAACATGACAAACAGGAAGGAGGGAGCTCTGATTGCTCTTGATGCTATTAAAAGATTTATGTGATGTCATGTGAAGCTGGCTATGGTCATAGATGATTAAATGGGTCTCGAAGACAATCAAAGAATCATCAACCTGAAAAGACCAAATCAAGACTTAGAAGATATTGATGTTTATCCTGTCTACATGATTCTTGAAAAGCCAGAGTTCGGGTCATATATTTTGCTCAACTTCAAGTGAAGAAATTCATGAGATTCAGTGAGTGGAACAAATATTCAGATGGTACGATAAGGTTGGTAAGATGGGCGCTCGATTTGAAAAGGGTAAATAATGACAAAGCTGTAGAATCAGAGAGGATGAGTTCCAAAGAAATATATCTGTTGGTCAATGCTATAAATCTGCTTGAGGAGAAGATTCAATACAAGAATGCTCTAAGGAGATTAGAGAAAATTCTTGGACTTAGAAAGACAAAATTTACAAGAGTCCAAACTTGAATCCAAAGGGGGAGAATGTTGGGTTTGAGTAAGAGCTCTATTGTTGTATTCAAGTTTCTCCTTTGTTTTCATGCTTTGTAATAGTGTAGCATTACTATTTCTTTGGTATAAATAGTATTTTCCTTGTAATTGTCATTATCAAGTCATTAGCAGATTGTAATCAGATTAGAGCAGTAATTCTCTCTCTCTCAATCAAATCAATTACATTTGGTGATCTATTCTTTCTACTTTTACATTCATCTTGTTCTTGAAGATTAATATCATTTTTGTATGAATCTTGGACTTCACACTTCAACTTGACAACTTCGACACCAAATTCCATCCCATCATCAATACCCTCCAAAACCACTTCTTAAACCCATCCTTGACCAACACGGATGACTTGGTTCCTGAAAGATACATACAAGAATACTGGAAATCCTGCGCTGTTACTGAATCTCAAAGAGGGATTGTAGGATATTTCTTCATCTCTGCCACACAGGAATTCGTCCCAGTTCGAATTTCAAGGTCCTTGTTTTCGCGAGTTCTTGAAATCCCAACGAAAACTGACCTAGGGTTTCTGAGTATGCTCCTCTCCCATTCGGGGACGAAATTGTAACCTTCTTGAAGTTCTTGGGATAAAACAAGGCCATTCAATATCCGTCACAGTATCACCGTCAACACCTACCACCGATGTGGAATACGCTTTTCACATTGGTCAACCGCTCGCTGACAGGGAAGATAGGGAGCCTCCATATGTGCTCCACGAGCGTACTTCAAATCGTCTACAGAATTTTCTTTGACTTATCTCTCGACTACTCCTTGATACTGTACACAGAGTTCAAGGCAGCTGTAGACAAGAAGTGTCAAGAAATGGCCAAAGGAAGACTGTTGCCGTCTCTGTTGTTTCCCCGATTCTTGGGTCTTCTCCTAAGGCCAGCTCTTGACGACAACAATATTGACGTTGGTCGTCTACCTCCTCACAAGGTAAATGCGCTCACTCAATACAGACCAACAGTGCGCAAGGAAGGTTATGAAGCAGAAAGGCCTATTCCAAAGAGGCTCATGAGCTACATGAAGTCCAAAGAGATTAGGAGAGCAAACAGACGTACACGTGAGACACTAGGACCAGTGTCTTGAACCCCGTTACGCATAGGAACAGCCAAAGAAGAAGAGAGAACTGAGAACATATCAATGCCTCAGGCTGAGGGAGAAATGGTGAGAGTAGGAGAAGAAAGAATGAGAGCTAAGGAAGAAAGGGTGAGGGTACAACAAGAAAGAGAAAAAGAAAGAAAACAAGAGGAGGCAAGGAAAAAGAATGCTGAGAGGGAGAAGAAGAAAAAGGAGGCGGCAAAACGAGCAGAGCAAGAAAAATTAGCTGAGATTGCTCATACTAAAGCAGAGAAGGAGCGGGTAGAAAAGGCTCGCCAAGCAGAAATCGCTCCCCTAAGAGAAGAGGCCAGACTCAGAGAAGAAGAAGAGGCTTGTCAAACCATGGCTGACTCCTCTAGTCCAAACCAAGGGGATGACCAAGAGCACTATGATGATGCTACACGGTCTTACACAAGCGAGGGAAATGAGGAAGAGGAGGAAGTGACTGAAGAAGAAGAGAGTGAGACAGAAAGTGAGGGAGAAGAATAGGATAGCGAGGAAGAAGAAGAGGGAGGAGGTGAAGCAGTTGCTCTGCCTCAGGGCGGGACAAAGCAGCCTAGACTAAATAAGCACATTAGATTTACCTACCCAACTCCCAGTGCAACCACATTATCTAACTCCGGTGGTCGAGACATTGAGATCATTGAAACAAAGGCGCACAGCTCGAACCCTCACCAGCCTATCCAACCAAAGGTCGTATCTGCCTCTGGTTATATTAGCCAAAGGGAAGCCTCGCCACAGGAAACACCCTCTCAAAAGGGTGTAACCTTTGAAAACATAAGTGATATGTCTCCCCATATCATGCCAATTTCCCATACAGAGGAATTTGTTTCTTCTGCATGAGTAAACCCCCAACCTTGTTCAGAGCAAGGAATAGGTGCACCAGACTTTGAGACTCTCGACCAGTCTCTTAGTCCACTCATGGAGAGCCCTCTGGCTGGTTCTGAACCAGCCTTGGGTACTCTCCCTGACAGAATAGAGGTAGTGAATTCTCCTCAAGGAGAACCACGAGGATCCTCTGGTAGACCTTCCCCGACTAACGTCAATCAAGTCGTGAATGAAGGCGTCCCTGGAACAGGGACTCAATCTGGCCCATGTGTTGAGCCAGAGGTTACACCATATGTATATGTCACTAGGGAAGAGTTCCATTCCATTTTCACCTCTATGCGATGCTCCTTGGAAGATCTAAAACTCATCATGGCCCATGTAGAGTCGTCACCTTCTACACCTGCTCTGGATAAGATACAAGCATCCTTGGCAGTACTAAGAGCTGAGTCTACAACAAATGTTTCTCGTATCAATACTCTAATGGAATTGACGGAAACCAATACAACAACATTACAACAGGTCGCTGCATCTCTACAGAGGGTTGAGGGGTCTACGTCTATCCATAACCAGGTCCTCATACCTCTGAGTGTACCTGTGGACTATGTCACACAGAGCGCCATGAATGCTCTGGGTGACAGGCTCCTACAGAAGGTGGCAGACTTCACTACAGATTTTAATAGAAAGGCCACAACAACAGTGAAGAACATCAACGACACTCTTGCACGATTGAACTACCGTTCAGACGACGAAGTGCGAAGGGTTGTCGTTGCAGTAGATGAACTCCTCAAGACCATCGAGGAGGTGATCAAATCTATGTCTCGAGTTGAGGTGAGAGACCAAAGCAACAGAGAGATCCATCCCCATGTGCAGAACCGTCAAGAAGGAGGCGACTAGACGATGATGAGGACCCAGACGAGTCTGGTCCTCAAAATCGCCAAGAGGGGGAGAACTTGCCTACAGCTATACCAAGTACGACACCTATAGTTGCTCCCTCTGCACCATCGCCCTCTGCCCCATGCCAACAAGGTCAGTCAAGGTAATGCAGACAAAGCCAGCAATTGCCGAAAAACGTAGAGGCACTACGCAAAGGGAAAATGCCCATGGCGTCAGAGGTAGAGCCAGCCGGGCCAAAAAAGACTACAGAAGTGATCGACCTTCTATCTGCCTATGGATCAGACAACTTAGACATTGCTCTGTCCTCTTCAACAGAGTACGCTATGGACATGGCTGCTCCCTCAACAACAGCTCAACAAAAAATAGAGGTGGTCACCGTGAATGTGGTTGATCCGTCACTACTACACATTCCGTTTGCCATTCCTCTAGAAGAAGTAACCATTGCTACTCCTCCACAACAACCACGAACCCACAAAGCTAGGGTCCCTGCTCAAGGGACCAGGGTTGTCACTCCTGCGATAAAGCAGGTACCGGTCAATCCAAATAGAGCAGGCCCAGAAGGCACAACGAGTGGGAAAAAACGGAAGCATCCTTCTGATTGTGTCCAAAGGATCAAAGCAAGTATGGATGCCATGTTCAACCTAACACCCCTCGACAAACCCATCAAGGACAAGGCAGATAGTGAGGAGATCTACTAGTTCCTTTACAACCAAAGGGAAGAGACACCGGTCTAGAAGATCAGTCTCCATCCTATGGCTCAAGAGCACATCAAGCAGAGATTCCTCGATCGCTATACTCAACCAATCACTGCAGTCCACTTTGCTGATGGAATAAAATAAGTCCTGGACATAAAGAAGCGCACCTTTGCGCATAATCAGATAGTGTTTAACGAGTACACAGTTAAGAGGACTCACGGACGGATATGTAGGTTCACATATTGTGACCTCATTAATCTAAAATATGTGGGATCTTCTTCATCTGTTCTACTTTACAGACCATAAGAAGGACAAGGGAGTGAAGTTCGCTGTTTCTAACTCTGCCATTCACCAAATAATAACAGATCTGCTTGACTACAGAAGCAAGTTCAACTTCCAACTAGCTCTGGATCTAGGAGTGGATCAAATGACAGTGGCTGCCCAAAATGAAGAATTACACAACATCAACAACTTTCTTTCCTGGACGATTTTGGTGGAACCAGAAGTGGGAGTGGTGTTTCAAAACGAGCATAATCAGAAGATCTTCTTTCGAGACAACCAGAATTATAAGTACTCCAACTCTACTCTGCGCTACATAAGAGACAATCTGGTCAGGAGCAGAGACAACTCCCCTGGAGTCAAGGAGCGAGCCAAAATAATTCTAAGGTCGATTCGAAATATGTTTGAGTTTTGTGAACTTCTTAGGAAGTTCATTAAACTTCAAAATGTTTAAGACCTCTTATCTTTTGTAAGTACCTTCTTATTTTTGATTCAATGTAATTTAAATTTCAATCGTATTGTACTTCATTTGATAGTCGATGTAAACTAGAGGTTGTTTTTAACCTCTGTCTTCAATTAGATCTGTTTCGTAAATCAAGTAAGAATCATTCTTATTTACACTTAGGGGAGATTGTTAGACCCTAAACTTGTAAAAGTGTAAATAAGACGTATCTTGCTCTAGTCAATAGAACTTAGTCTATTGAAGTTGTCTGGCTAAGAGCTCTCATGCAGAGGATCAAGGACCAGAGCTCTTACTCAGAGTGAAGGTTTCGTTATACAGAGCTCGCGCTCTATCTCAGTGAACGTTCAAGTCTTGTGTGCCAAAAAAAAGCATAAGCGCTTGACTCAAAGCAACAACTCCAAGACCCAGAGCCTCTGCATAGTACATGCAGAGCTTCTGCATATGCAGAACATCTGCATAGTACATGCAGAGCTTCTGTATGTTCATGCAGAGCATCTGGCTACCTTCTTCACAGAAAGCGCGTGTTAGTCCAGACATTCTCGCAAGCGTGTAATAGCTTAAAGGCGGCTTGACCAAGTCTGCTCCGCTAATCAAAGAAAGTCAAAGATAAGGATGCAGACTAGTCAGCTCAGAGTAACACGCCTAATTTATAGCATAGTTAGTTAGGCCTAGGTGTATAAAAAGAGGCTCCGCCTCAGTTTCAAAATACCTGGAGGAACCGACTTATACTATACGCAAATTATTGTGAGATTACTTTTGTTCTTCAACTATTCATCATCTTCAATAAAAGCATTGGGTTGTTCAAATTTTTATTTACTGTTTTGCGTTTTTCTTTGAATATCCTGTTTAATCAATAGAAATACATTGTTGTTTTTTATTCATATTTTAAACAAACAATATTTCTACGAATTAAGAGTATCTAGGTTCAACAATAAGTTGTTGGAAGATCTGGATGCGGGTGTTGTTGTCCCTCGATTGAGCCTCGAGGGACGCAAGTGATTGCTAAAGCGATGAAAGAACGACTGATGGAATGGATTCATCAACACCTGCCAAGTTGAGTTTAAGGTCATCCAACTATCGCTGAATTGAATCAGCAAAGGCTTGGAACTCAACCTTTGTGACCAAGTCCGCAAGGGGTGGGGTAACCCCTACAGCAACAGATGTTGTAGGTTGAGCCTAAGTTCCAGAGGTGCTTTCATCGATGCCTTGTGTGGAGTGAGGCAAGGGAGGACTTCCATCATGTCCTTGATAGCCCTCAAGCGAGGAACTATCTCTTGATGTTGCGATATGAACTTCTTTTTCATCGGATTCAGAGTTCAATGAAGGGCAGTAAATGTGTGTTCCCTTCGCTAGATCAAGTATCGAAGGGGCTTGTGCTTGAAACGACGATTGCTCTGAATGATCGATGGGTAATTCAAAATCAGAAGCAACACATGCTTCTATGTGTGAAGGAGGGGGCGAGCCATGAAGAATGGCCTCTGGATGGCTTGGTTGGGTTGGGTTGGGTTGGGTTTGGACTGGGTGGTCCTTGTTCAATACCCCTTTGGCCTTGATGGCCAGGGGTAGTGGATGTGGTTGCCCGGGGAGGGGGTGAGGGAATCGATGTGTTTATTGGGCCGGAGTGAATTACTTGGGAAATAGGGTTTGGATACCTAAGATTGGCAATCTCAGATCAATAATTTTGAACGAAGCTCATCGATCAAAATATTCAATTCACCCGGGAGCAGATAAGATGTATAAGGATTTAAGGGAACACTATTGGTGGCCTAGAATAAAGAAAGACATTGCCCTGTATGTAAATAAGTGCTTAACTTGTGCAATGTCACACCCCGTTAAAGCGGAAACACGAGGTGTAACAAGTAAGCATGTCACAGCAACAGATAATAAATAACATCATTCAAATTTTACAAAAGTTCAAATTTAACATCCATAATCGAGATGGAATAGAAAACTTCTTTACAAAAACTTCAATTCTAGACTTAATCGGTATCTCCATAATCATGCTCCAAACACTTCATTTTTACTTACTTCCTGAACAACATGAAACATAAAACGTTGTCAACTACAAAGAGTTGGTGAGTTCACGGGTTTTCACATGCATAAAACGTTACAATGCATAAATCAATTCTTGCAAAACTATACGTAACTTTTGCACACAATAAATGTAAATCTATAACGATGTTTAGAAACTTGAGATGCTACTGAGCCTTTCCTAACCAATGTGCCCCATTATTTTACGAATGACCATAAGTAGCCCGTACACTCACTTAGGTCCCAAAGTTCGTATTACTACTAATTCAGCGGTGGTCCAAATTCCACATGATTAGACCAATAAAAACATAGGTAATGTGCACCCCTTTCTGGGTGGGACTGTCAACACAATAGCGGCTATCCATAATACAATGGCCCGGGGACATGCCCGAGTTAACAAGTAGCGTCTACGAACGGGGAATTTATTTGGAAACATACTCCCAAGCACATCAATTTAGCATTTTTATCATAGTGCAAAACAGTAAACAAAACTTGACTATACAGTTCTTTAGTCCAACGGTTTTGACTAAACAGTTCTTTAGTCCAATGGTTTTAGGCAAAGTATCGACTAAATAGTTCTTTAGTCCAATGGTTATAAACAAAGCATTGACTAAACAGTTCTTTAGTCTAATAATTATAAATAAAGTATAGTTTCCATAACTTCATGCTTTTCCCCCAATTTAAATAAACAAAAAAGCATTAAAAGTGTGGCCGTGAGAAACTCACTTGTTAGACGATGAATATCCAAGGATTTGATGACGACAAGCGGTGAACGTCCTGCCCTAACCTTCCTAAATTGTCCAATGACCAGAAATTTGATTACCTATGGGTTCTCGACAGAGATAAGGTCAAGTTATATCTTATGTAATGCCAATGGGTTTTATGAATTAAAGTTGATATTTTTATTAATTTTTCTAAACATAGTCCTGAAATGTGTATATTTTATAATCAATTCCTCTACACAAAAGAAAGCTGCCATTTGGACAAAACATAAATTCTAAATCTGACATTTTTGTCTTCATAAATCATTGCCAAAAAGGAACCTTCCACAATTATTTTTACATCCAAGTTTTATATCCACCATAAAAGGGAATTAAACAACTTTTTTTTTCCCAAATTTCAAGAACTAAAGATGGGTTTAAGGTAATCATCATTACTCTACCGTTTTTGAGTGACATAGCCCCTAAAACAGATTGCACACTCTTCGAGTGGCGGCCATTTGGGGGTCTAAACTCATCATTTTCCAAAGGCTTTTAAATTTATTTTAAAGCTAACACATTCAACTAGCTTCTAAAAGAAGATTCACCTATTTTTAATGAGTTTTTACAGAATAAACCGATTTAAGATGCATGCAAGATTCTGTCATGATGTTCTTTTCGCACTATAATCTTGCATTTAGAACTTCACAGTTCAGGACTTAACTTTATGGCCAAAAGCCCACATTCAAGTAACTTTACCAACTTTTCTTGAGTTCTAATCATTTGCATATCATAGATTACCATCATTTGGAAGACATTTTCATGTCATTGATGTATAATCTCCCACCTTAGATTCTCCAGAAAGTTTGTTTTATAAAAGATCAAGAAAAAGTGTAGAAAGTGGGGAAATCTTGATGAAGAACGGGAATAATGAAGCTAGTCCCTTACCTTTTGAATGAAAACTTGAATAATCATCAAGGCGGATTAAGTTCTTAATGACGCTAGAAGGTGAAATCGGCTGGAGAGTGAGTTCTGGAGAGAGAGTAGGGAGATGAGATATTTATGCAAAGTGGAGATGATAATGAGAATTTTCAAAGAAATCGAGGTATTTATATGAGGGATTTAAAAAAAGAAATGGGCCGGCCTCAAAGGCCCAAGTCCATTTAAAATTATTTTTCTTTTAAACAATTTATCGCCCATTAGATTTATATTAAAATACAATTTGTTAAAGATATTATTATTGTTATAACTTCACCTTTTTGGCCGAATTATTTGGGCATTCAAATGGGACTTTTATATTTTTAATTTGGACTTTATAATATCAACTTTATTATTTTTGGAGCATTTGATAATATATTTTGGCATTACATAAGTTCACATTATCCGCTACTTGTCAAAACAAGTTCACTGAACTATAATTTGGGAATTAAGCCAGATGAATTCCAATCAATCATGACTAGATCCTAAATAAATATAGCTCTAAATATAAGTACTCTACAAAGGTGCTAACCAGATGCTCCAAGAGTGACGGATGTCACATGCAATGGTCAAGGCTGAACACCAAAAACCTTCCGGTCTGCTTCAGCAACCCAAGATTCCCCAATGGAAGTGGGAACAAATATCAATGGATTTCATCACAAAGTTGCCCAGAACTAGGAAAGGGCATGATACAATTTGGGTAATTGTAGATCAACTGACAAAATTTGCTCATTTCTTACAAGATTATAAGATGGAAAAGTTGGATCAAATTTATATAAATGAAAGTAAAACCAGACATGGAGTACTTCATTCCATTCTCTCGGATAGAAACAGTCGATTTACGTCAAGATGTTGGCAGTCACTTCAACAAGGGTTGGGTACACGAGTAGGTCTAAGTACATCGTACCACCCCCAAACTGATGGGCAGACAGAAAGAACAATCCAAACACTAGAAGACATGTTGCGTGCATACTTATAGATTTTGGTGGAAGCTGGGATACGCATCTTCTATTAGTTGAATTTGCATACAATAACAGTTACCATGCCAGTATCCAGTGTGCACCCTATGAAGCCTTATATAGACGTAAGTGCAGATCCCCACTTAGTTGGTTAGAAGTCGGCGATCGACAAATAATCAGACCTGATGTTGTCCAAGAAACCATTGATAAGATTGAAATAATCAAGGATCGACTCAAGGCTGCAAGAGATCGTCAGAAAAGTTATGCCGATAATCGGAGAAGACCATTAGAGTTCCAAAAAGGGGATAAAGTATTTTTAAAAGTCTCACCATGGAAAGGAATAATGCACTTTGGAAAAAGAGGCAAATTGGGTCCCCGATATATTGGTCCCTTTGAAATAACTGAGAGGATTGGGCCAATGGCATACAAGTTAAATTTACCAACAGAATTAAGTGCTATTCACGATACATTTCATATATAAAACCTCAAAAGGTGCTTAACAGACGAAACACTGGTTATGCCATTGGAAGACGTGCAAATTAACGATCACCTACACTTCGTTGAAAAACCCATAGAAATCATGGATAGAGAAATTAAGTAGTTGAGGCGTAGCAAGATCCTAATTGTAAAAGTTCATTGGACTTCAAAGCATGGACCGGAGTACACGTGGGAAAAAGAAGATTTTATGAAAAATAAGTATCCCCACTTGTTCTCAAACGAGTCCAAAGTTAAGGACTGACGAACGAAATTTCGGGACGAAATTTTTCTGGCATGGGGAGACTTTGACATTCGTCATTTTTGGGCGTCAGGTTAGCACCTTATTGGATTTTTAAAATTAAGAATTATATTAGGATCTAGTTATGTTGATTAGAATTCATCTGGCTTAGTTCCCAAAATATAGTTCAGAAAATCCTATTTCGATGGGTAACTGATAAAGTTAACTTATGTAATGCCAAATTCATTAAAATTCTCCAAACAAAATAAAGTTGATATTATARAAGTCCAAATTAAATTATAAAAAGTTTTATTTGAATGTCCAAATAATTTTACAAAAATTTGGAATTTTAACCTAATACTGATATTTTATCAGTATTTGACAATTATATTTATGTTTTACTTTAAATTGGCCTTATTTTAATAAAAAAATAAAAATAAACAAGTATGGACTTGGGCTCTAATAAGGCCAGCCCATTTCCTTTCTTTAAACCCACATATAAATACCCCACATTATTTGAAAACTCCCATTTTTCATCCTCATTTTGCATAAATCTTTCATCTCCCTAACCTCTCTCTCTCTAAACCATACCCCTCCAGCCGATTTCATCTTCAAGCATCATTAAAAATATGTCAATCTTGAAGAATATTCACGATTTCAAGCAAAAGATAATAGACTAGTTATCTTACCTTTGTATAATAACAAAGATTCTCATTTTCTACACCTACTTCTTGTTTTTGTAATTAAATATTCTGGAAAATTCAAAAGGGGGGATTATACATCAAAGACATGAAAATGTCTTCAAAATGATGATAATCTATGATCCACGAACTTAGAACTCTAAGAAAGTAGGATAAAACCACATTCCATGTGGAATTTAATCATTAAAAGATGTATATTGAAAACTGACAGATTCTGTTAGCACTTGTGTCGACTGTATCTTTCAAAATAAAAGTCCAAATGTTCTGATTTTTCTTCAAAAACATACTATAATGAGTTATCTTTATAATGCAACTAGTCTCACTCAAAAATATTACGTTTTGAGCCTTCAAGTTCTTTATACAAGATTATGGTGCAAAAAGAGCAATGCTGACAGAATCTTGCATGCATTTTAAAACGGTTATATCTTCTTCAAGACTCAATTAAAATGGGTGATTCTTTTTCTTCAAGTTATCCTTATGCGTTAGCTTTAAAATAAAGTTAAAATCACTGAAAAATGATGAGTTTAGACCCCCCAAATGGCCGTCACTTGAAGAGTGTGCAATCTGTCTTGGGGACTGTGTCACTCAAAGTTGTAGGGTATTAATGAGTGTCTTAAACCCATCCAAAATTCTTGATATTCGGGAAAAATCTGTTTAACTCATTTCTATTGATGATAAACAAATTTGGACTCAAAAAGAGTTATGGAAGGTTCCTTTTGACAGTGATTTGTGAGAATAAAAATTCCAGATTTAGAATTTTTTTTTCTGTCCAAGTGTTTCTTCATATGTTGAAGACTTGGGTGTAAAATATTGGACTATTTCAAAGAGCAAATGATATTAGTATCAACTTTAAATCATGAAAACTCAATGGCATTACATAAGACATACTTAACTTTATCTTTATCRAGAACCTATAGGTGATCTAATTTCTGGATGTTGGACTGTTTAGGTAAGTCTAGGGTGGACGATTAGAGCTTCAATTGTTGTCAAGCTCTTGGATATTCAAAATAGCAAACAAGTGAGTATTCATGGCCCCACTTTTAATGCTTTTTGTTTATTTAAACTGAGGGAAAAACATGAAGTTATGCAAACTATACTGTTTATTTGTAAAATTGTTGGACTAAAGAACTGTTTAGTCAAGATTTGTTTATGTCATGAAATATTGATTGTTTTGCACTGTGATATAAAAGATAAATTGATGTACTTGAGAGTATATATCCAAATAAAGTCCCCGTCCGTAAATGATACTTGTTAACTCGGGCCTGTCCCCGAGCCGTGGTATTTGTACATAGCCGCTATTGTGTTGACAGTCCTACCCAGAAAGGGGTGCACATTACCTATGTTTTATTAGTCTAATCATGTGGAATTTGGACCACCGCTGAATTAGTATTGCTACGAACTGTGGGACCTAAGTGAGTATATAGGCTAATTATGGTCGTTCGTAAAATAATGGGGCACATTGGTCAGGAAAGGCTCAGTAGCGTCTCAAGTTTTAAAACATCATTGATAATTTACATTATTATGTGCAAAAGATATGTATAAGTTTGCAAGATATGATTTATGCATTGTAATGTTTTGTGCATATGAAAACCTGTGAACTCACCAACTCCTTGTAGTTGACGTTGTTTTATGTTTYATGCTTTTCAGGAAATAAATAAAGAAGTGAAGTTTTTGGAGCATATTTGTAACAACAATGATTTTGTGTATTTTGTAAACTTTGTTTTGAAGTATTCAAACACCAACTTGGTTATGGATGTAATCTTGTAAAACTTATGGTGTTATTTATTATCTGATGCTGTGACACGCTTACCTGTTACATCTCGTGTTTTCGTTTTAACGGGGTGTGACAAAAGGATAATCCTCAAGAATAAAATCCCAAATAAAATTTAAATTTAAATTTCCATCTTTATTAGACGATAAATACAAATTACGAAGTTTTGATCTTCTAAAAACCCATGATGTATGGTTTTTAGTCACAAAAGCTGCAATATTGTATAATCTTAAAAAATGCTTTCAATGAAGGATGGGTTTTATGAAAAAATGATTTGTCATTGAACTAGAGGGGCCTGGTTATGAATGATGAATAATTCCATCATAAAATGTTGGGTTTGATGAAACAGAGGCTCTGGATGATCATTTTAAACCCCTAGATGCAAAGCATACCCTTTATGAAGGACCAAAGGGTCTTTGGTTGAATGCAAGGGATGAAAGACTTCATTTATGTAGCATTTTTGTGATCCAAAGGCTCTAGATAGATGAACCAGAGGCTCTGGGTGGGAAAATGCAAGGATAAAGAACCAAGGTATTGAACCAGAGGGTCTCTGGTGGAATGGGGATGTACAACCAGAGGGATGTTTGGCTCAATTTGGATCCTTAGTGATGAATATGAAATGTATGACTCCCCCTCAAATGATGCAAGGGGATGTGCAATGAGTAAAAAGTTCCCTTAGAACCAATAAGGGAGATAAAAGGGGTGACTAGAAGCTCTGGTCTATACAACCAGAGGCTCTGGTTGTGAATGATAGTGCAAATGACTATGAATGTTGATGGAAATGATGGGTCTATGGGACCAGAGGGTCTCTATTTCCAAAGACATAGAATCTAGAGGCTCTGGTCTTTAGAACTAGAGGCTCTTGTTGCATGGATGATATGATAAGCAAATGAAAAGCAATAAAAAGATACCTTACGAAGACCGATGTGGACCAGAGGGGCTCTGGTCTCAAAGAACTTGGAAACCTAAGTTTCTGGTCTTTGGAACCAGAGGCTCTGGTTTGCAAGATGAATGAAATGACCAAGTTAAATATATGAGAAACCGAATGAGAGGAGACCAAGTTGGACCAGAGGGAGGCTTTGGTCTCAAAGACATGGAATCCAGAGGCTCTGGTCTATAGAACCAGAGGCTCTGGTTTGGAAAGTGGATACTTAGTAAAAATACCAAGTACTTTCTTTGGACCAGAGGGGCTCTAGTTCCAAAGGAAATGAAATTTTGGCCAAATATAAACAAATATTTCTAATTGGCTAGAGGCTTTGGTCTTTAGAACCAAAAGCTCTGGTTTAGAGTAATTGGTAATGAGGGCCATTGTAATATATCACTTTTAGGCATAACCAAGAGATATTGAGAATATCTGGTTTGAAAGGATAGTTTGCCTCTAAGCGGTGAGTTTCAGCATACCCATCTTGCTGACAAGAAATAGAAATCTTTTCTCATCTAGTGCTTTTGTACAAATGTCAGCAAGTTGAATCTCTATTGTTCCCTTTTCTACATGATCTTTGAGAAAATGGGACCTGACATCAATATGCTTAGTCTTGGAATGCTGCACAGGATTTGTAGAGATAGCTATGGCACTCTTTGAGTCACAAAGGATGTGAATTTTTTCATATTGAAATCCATAATCCTTCAGCTGGGTCTTCATCCAGACGACTTGTGAACAACAACTAGCAGCAACAACATATTTTGCTTCTGCTGTAGAGGTTGAAACATAATTCTGCTTTCTGCATGTCCAACTTACCAGCTATGCCCCAAGAGTTGACAGCTTCTAGATGTACTCTTTCTATCAAGCTTGCAACCTGCATGATCTGCATCTGCATAGGCTATTAGATCAAAGCCAGAGTTCTTTGGATACGAGAGACCCAATGAAGGGGTTCCCTTGAGRTATCTAAAGATCCTCTTGACTACAGAGATATGAGATTTCTTAGGATTATATTGATACCTTGCACAAAGACATGGACCAAACATAATATATGGTCTACTAGCTGTTAGATACATGAGTGATTTAATCATGCCTTTGTAGGTTGTTACATCCACATATTTTCCTGATGGATCAGCAAATAACTTAGCTCCTGTAGCCATTGGTGTTCTCATCGATGATGAATTTGAGAGAGAATATTTCTTTAGAAGGTCAATCACATATTTGGATTGATTGATGAAAATTACTTCTAAAGTTTTTTTTATTTGAAGACCAAGAAAGAAACTGAGTTCTCCTATCATACTCATCTCAAATTTTCTTTTCATCACCTCTAAGAATTTTTCGCAAAAATTTTGAGTTAGTAGAACCAAATATGATATCGTCCACATATATTTGCACAAGTAAAATATCACCTTTATGCTTCTTAAGAAAGAGAGTTGTGTCATTGGTACCTTTTTCGAATCCATTGGCAATGAGAAAAGGTAGAGAGTGTATCATACCAGGCCCTGGGTGCTTGCTTCAGCCCATGGAGGGCTTTGTCCAGAAAATAGACATAGTCTGGATGCTTTGGATTTTTGAACCCAGTGGGCTGCTGCACACATACCTCCTCTTGAAGTTTTTCATTGAGGAAGGCAGAGTTGACATCCATCTGATAGCCCTTGAAACCTTAGTGTGCTGCATAGACGAGGAATATTCTGATGGCTTCAAGTCTGGCGACTGGAGCCAAAGTTTCATCGTAGTTAATCCCTTCTTCTTGGCAGTAGCCCTTGGCAACAAGCCTGGCTTTGTTCGTTACAACTATGCCATCTTCATCTTTCTTGTTTCTTTTTCCGTTTGGGTAGAGGCATGAGGGACCATACTTTGTTCCCCTCGAACTAGATTAGCTCCTCTTGCATGGCGTCTATCCAGTTTGGATCTTGTAGGGCTTGAAAAATCTTCTTTGGTTCGATCACACTTAGGAAGTTGGCGAAGAGGCATTCATTAGCAGTAGCATATCTTGTCTTGACACCGGATGATGGATTAGCATTGATTTGATGATGAGGATGGTATTTTGTCCACTTGGTGCAAGATTGAGGTTATGGAGCACATGATGCAGTTCTTCATCGGCTGATGGAATTGCTTGCTACCCCTCAAAGAGATAATCTCTAGAGTGATGCTCTGGTTCTGAAGACACAGGAGAAGTAGAGGGTGATATAACATGAGTTTCATTAAGTGTTGTACCTTCAGCATTAGAGACTTCATGTGCTTCATCGGCTCTGGAAGAGGGTTCTTCAATGGGTGCTTGTCCAGAGACTACTTCTTCTTCAAAGATGTCTTCAAATAAATGAGCCATCTCTGAATCATTGGGTTTGCTAAGTGATGAATCAGAGTCTCTTTGTGATAGACCGAGCCCTGAACTGATATGTCCAGAAGTCATTGGTGAAGAATCATCAAAGGACATATTGATGCTTTCTATTACGATCTTTATCCTTTTGATGAACAGTTTGTAGGCCTTGGCAGTTTGAGAGTAACCCAAAAATAAGCCTTCATCAGCCTTCTTGTCGAACTTGCTAAGATATTCCCTATCATTGAGTACAAAGCATTTGCACCCAAAAACATGGAAATTTTTGACATTGGGACGTCTTTAGTTGATGAGTTCATATGGTGTCTTATGGTGCCTCTTGTTGATCATGGATAGGTTCTGGGTGAAGCATGCTATAGAAATTCATTCGGCCCAGAAGAAGATTGGTAGCTCTGATGAAGCAAGCATGGTCCTTGCTGCTTCCACTAGGGTTCTGTTTCTTCGCTCAATGACTCCGTTTTACTTTGGAGTTCTGGCAGATGAAGAGTTTTGAGAAATACCTTCACTGATGAAGTATTCATCAATTTTGGTATTCTTGAATTTTGTTACATTGTCACTTCTAACTTTGATGAGTTCGCATTGGAGAAGGACTTGGAGCTTTTTCATCACCGCGATGAGAAGGTCAGGAACATCTGATTTATTCTTGACGAATTCAACCCATGTGTATCTTGAGTATTCATCCACAAGTACTAGGATGTACTTCTTTCCCGAGAGGCTTTGAGTGGAGATTGGCCCACCGAGGTCGATATGGATCATGTCCAAGGGCTTGGAGCAGGAGGTTTCTGACTTAGTTCTGTGAGAGCCCCGTTTCAGCTTCCCCATTTCACAGGCTTAGCAGAGGTGGTCTTTTTTAAAGTGGAGATCAGGAATCCCCTTAACCAGCTTCTATTTGGTTAACTTCTTTAGGACATCAAAATTTAGATGTGAGAATTTCTGGTGGCATAGCCAATTTTTATCACTCTTATGGGAGACAAAGCAGAGAGTGTCTTGACCCACAAAGGAATGAAAGTCCAAAAGATAGAGGTTTCCTTCTCTCTTCGCCTTGATGATGGTTTGGCCGGTTTTTGTTTCAATGATTTAGAAACCTTTGTGAAATCTGACTTCAAGACCCTTGTCGCAGATTGGCTTATGCTTAGTAGATTATGCTTCAAGCCTTCAACAAAAGCCACTCTACCGATGGAGATATTACCTTTGATGAGAGTGTCGTATCCCTTGATGGTTCCCTTGCTGTTGTCTCCAAAAGTAACAGAGCCTCCAGATTTTTCGATAAAGGAGACAACTGACTTTTATCACCAGTCATGTGCTTGAAGCAACCTGAATCCATATACCATGGTTGCACATGTTGGTCCTG
This sequence comes from Cynara cardunculus var. scolymus, assembly GCF_001531365.2. Taxonomy (NCBI): domain Eukaryota; kingdom Viridiplantae; phylum Streptophyta; class Magnoliopsida; order Asterales; family Asteraceae; genus Cynara; species Cynara cardunculus. Next base: position 27,241 of record NW_020201928.1, read on the forward strand.
CAAGATAAGTTAAGGGTTTTTAGGTAGCCATTTCATAATGGGTCCACGTTTATTAGTCGGGTATACGACATTTTTCTTTTCATCAGCCCTCTTGGAATTGGGCTGATTTCCATTACCGTTAGCCTTTGCATGGTTGGGTTTATTTCCATCGCCCTTGGCCTTGGTAGGCTTGGGCTTTTTCATATTTTCATGAGTCTTAACATATTTATAACGATAGACATGCTCATAAAATATGCAGCGATGATTTAACATATGATTCCTCAGGTTTTGTAAAAGTGTTAAACACTGACAGTTAGGAGTTTTTGGACAAGAGTGTTTGACAAATTTCTTTTTATTCGATGAAGAAGAAGTAAAAGTAGAGGGTGAAGATTCTGTCCTAGCATTGGTTGTTTTTACAAACTTCCTATCTAGTGCAGATTTTTTATTTGAAGGGGCAGGCGTGGGCTTTACTTCTTTCCTGAGGATAGGCTTCTTCTCTTTAGCTGAAGTGGAAGAAAAGTGCAGGTTAGAATTTTCAGAAGCAGGCCACTTTTGTTTCTGTTTACGAGTAAACTTAATGAATTTAGATGGAGGGTTTAGTCCTTGTGAAGTATCTTTGGCAGACTTAATGTTTTCCAGTTTTTCTTTTCCATTGTCTGAAGAATTCATAGGTTTTGGAATATCATATTTCATTGGGGATTTGGGAGTATGAGGTTTCTCATCCTCAATTATCTCTAGTGATTCACATATTATATTATTTCTTCTTCAGTGCCAAAATCAAGAAAGTCTCTCACAAATTTCTCGAAATCAAAATTTTCATGGATGTTTTTGGGAGCGATGGGTTCTGAGGTTGATGGTTCAGAATGATCTGATGGGAGTTCCATCGCTTCTGATTTCTTAGATGAACTTTCATTGTTACTTGAATTGTTCATCGATCCATCAGATGATGGTTCCTTACTAAGGGTTTATGTTCCATCGACAGTACTCGCTGATGAACTTGTGGGATTGATAACCAGAGGCTCTAGTTTAACCATAAGGTTTGCATCGGTCTCTGGTTTGGAGGCATCATTCTTTTCATTAGAATTCTTACTTGTGATGCTCTCATAAACCACATCGTCAAAGTTTTGCCTCAAGAGAATGGTTTTTCCATCGACTTTAACCCTTTGAAGTTTGCTTTGGGTTTTGGGTAAAAGTTGGGTTTTTGAATACATCCAAGTTTAAAAGTGGATTCAAAGGTGTTTTTCTTGGTCTCGATGAAAGAGTCAAGATCATTGAATCCAATTCCTCGGTAATCCTTTTTGTCCATTAAGGTTTTCATACACATCTTGGGCATATTTGTATTTCTTCAATAAGAGTTCATTGGTTTGAAGCATCTGATGAAGAATCTCCCTTTCTTTTTGGAAGAAATCTTTAAGAGCCACTGAGTTAAGTCTTTATGCCCCAGATTCTTTCAAGGCCTTTACCTTCTTTTCTAAATCTTTGGTTATCCTCTTGTTTAGATTCAGAAGTTTTTCTTCCTCTGATTTTTTCAGTGATGCAATGCGACTTTTTTCTTTAACCAATTCAACATTTTCTTCAGTGAGAAGAGCAGTCTCTCTTTTGTAGAAACTGACTTCTTTTTCAGCTTTTAATCTTTCAGATTTTTCAAAATTTAGTTTTTCTTTAAGTTTGAGAAAATCTTCTGAAAGTTTCATGACTCTTAACTCTAGCTCTGATAGAGCAGACTTGGTTTCATCGATGGAAAAATCACATACCTAGTCATCGGAGTCAGAGGCAGATTCTGCATTATACCTGGCAATGAGGCATATGAGTGCCTTGTATTCTTCATCAGACGAAGAATTAGACACCCAGTTCTCTTTCTCAACCATCAGGCTTCGCTCTTTAGGATTGTACTTATATTTGTTTTTGTAGTAGTCAGCATCCTTTACCAGTCGTCCTTTGCATTCTATTAAAAACTAGCCTATATTCCCACATCTGTAGCAGCGAAGACCATCTTTCCTTCCGTCTCCTTCTCTTCTGTCCTCTCTTCTTTCCTTTTTGTCTTCACTTCCTTCTCTTCTTTCATCTTTTTGATGAAATTTCATCTGCTTCGGTTCATAGGAAGGCTGATACTTCTCCTTTCTGGAGTCTCTTATTTCATAGGGCTTCTTGATGAACTTCTTATGAAATTGTTTAGTTATCAAGGCCAGAGACTTGGCAAAAGCTTTGAGGTCATCATCAGAATCAGATGCTTCTTCTTCGCATTCTGATTCCACTACTAGTGCCTTCTTGCTTTTCTTCTTGTGTTCTCTGGTAGAACTCCTTGTAACTTCCTTCTCTTCTGCAGCAAGGCGAGGGGTCCACCGACGGACACTTTCCTCTTCAATATATCCTTCTCTTGAGCTGCAAGATTTCCATAGACGTCTTGAAGTGACCAACTATTCAACTCCTGATTTGCTTGGAGGGACATCGACAGTTGAGTCCACTCATCGCCGAGACTTTTGAGGAATAGTACGTTGTGTTCTTCTTTGGTTCTGGCGATGTTATTTCTGCGATATTGATTAATCAATGTGTTGAAACAATCATAGGTCTTTTGAATCGGTTCATCAGGCAATGAAGTTTGTGTATTCATTGAGGCATTGCGCCCTACGATTCTTCTTGGTCTTTGCATCTCTTTCCAGTTGACATGCCAGTTCATCCCCTACATCCTTTGTTGTTGTACAAGCATCAAGAGATTGGAAGATGTCGTTGGGAATGGCCATGATGATCAACCGTTTTGCCTTCCTGTCTGCCTCTACACGTTCTAGGTCGTCTTCAACCCAATTATTTTCGTCTTTTGCCATGTAGTAGGCAGCAACTTCTTCAGTAGTGCTTGTTCCAGGAACTCTTGGCACAAGAGTCTGGGAAATATATGTGCCTTCCATGACAGATTAGAGGAGATTTCTGTCCATCCCCTCTAGGAAGTTCACCATACGAATCTTCCATTGTGGATACTCTTCACGTTGAAGAGTTGGAGGTTTGGTGAGGGAACCCACACTACATGCAGAATTCTAGTTGACCATGAGAATTTTTAGAAAGAGAAGAACACGCTTTTTGGAAGAGAAGAACACGAGTTTTTAATGAATGCAATTGAGAGATTTTTTAATATTCAGATTCAAATTGATCGTTTTTATTGAAAATCAATCAATTTTCTCTCATACCAATTGTTGATCCCAGATCTCTCAATAACACGAATATTCAAGTTATGATTAACCTAAATATATCGTGTGGATGGAAAATAGTGAAGAACAACTCAAGAATATTCAATGAATAATTCGAGTGTCAAAGGATTCACTATTGTTGAATTAATGGAATTGAAAGCGTAAACGATTACAAGAAATATAACCCTATTTATTCTAGTAATCTAAATATGGAGATTGCTATTTATGGAAGGTATATCGCAAATATTCAAAAGGAAAGAAATCAATCTAGAAATATGGAAACAAAATTAAACTAAAGAAGTCAATGAGAATCCAGCTATCGATTTGCCATCTCCAGCTGTGTTCTTGAGGGCGTGTTCAACCATGAGTCTTTGGGTCTTCTTGAATGGATATCTCTGGTTGAACTGTTGTGGAAAACTCCAAGTGTTGGTGACCAAAGGGGTTATGGAGATGCGCTTTTCATCGCACCTATGGACCTTCATCGCATCTCTGGTCGTATAGAACACTTATGTTTTTCATTACTTTTACAATAAGAGTGATGGGGTCTAACACACGTTAAAACTATATCTACTAATCTTTCTGATGCTAACCCACAAGTTTTTTCTAAGTGATTTTTGTGCAGATTTTTAGATACTTCAGTCTAGAACTCGGTCTTCAATGTTGCAGACTTCTAGACAAATAGTCTAGAACTCGGACTTCAGTGATTTAACTTCTAAACAATTTTCAGTTTAAAATCTGCTCTTCAGTATTGCAACCTATGAAAATGACATTTTAGGATTCATGCTACAATATCAATGTAATTGTAAGGATGTTCATCCTTCACTTTGTACACAAGACAAGAGATCTTCCTTTGTGCATATTAAGGGGAGTCTCTTAAATGTTGATTTGTTTATGTATGAGTTTAAAAAAAAGGGGGGGCTCGTCATCATTTCATTTCGATATGAAATTCAGGTATATTTTTCTTAACTCTCTCTAAATATGCATTGAAGAAGAACAACTTCTTTGTATATAAAATATTTTCCTAAATGTTCAAACCACTTCTTTGAGCTTAAACGTTTTTCATTTCAAAGAAGTGCGAATTTTAAATGGTTTTGATTTTTTTTGGAAACGAGTACAATATCTAAACATATATTTCGTTGAGATTATACCTTCATATTTTCTCTTCGTACATATTTCTAATACCTGATTCAATCGTTCTTGAAAACATTATTATCACGTCTCTAAAATGATAAATCATTTTCGGTGATAATACACTCGTTTGTATTCAATGTTTTTTTCTGAGCTTATCTGAAGAATAATTCTTTGCTTGATACACATTTATTTATTCTTTGACTATATAAATCTGTAAACTTGTTATTACAAATATTCGTTCATTTCTTCCTATTTTCATGAATAATCTGTTTTGTACATCACTCCTTAAATGTTCATGTACTTAATTGCAATATTTATGATCAATTTCATCTGATCAACTGTGCATAATTGCAATATTATTCTTGATCAATCGTTTGTGAACAAATGAGCTTACATTGTTTTTTTAGGAGGGACTGAGAACTTAACAGAAATACCACTATGGACTGTCAGAACCGACAGCCCTACCCGAGAGGACATCCATATCTAAGTGAGCTTCAAAGCAAAATGGGTTCATATGTAGAGCTTAAAAAGTAAATGAGAGGGGCAGTTGAAGCGAGCTAAAAAATTGATGGGAGTTATGTTAGGATCAAAAGATTAAAAGAATCTTGTTCCATCTACTATAATATGGGCAAACCACACAAGCTATTAGTTCTCATTCTTTGGGGACTAATATTGAAAAAGGCAAGCCCAGGCCGACTCTTGCAACAAACCCCACCGGCTACTCATTTATCTTTCAAAAGATAAGTGTTTCATTGAGACTTGGGACATGCAGCTCATAATCTAATCGGTTTCTCATTTGGAGATAAGTGATATTGAAAAAGAAGAATATATGTTCCCCCTTAAACTCTTATTGATCGCAATTGAGTCTGATAAATTTTTGTAGTCCACATTGTTTATCTTTTGACCCTAATCTGAATGCTTTATCATTTCTTCACTGCACAAATTTCCAAAATATTTATTTTTCTGTTTTAACATTCATAAATATGTTTTTTTAAAGCTATCAATGATTGAATGGGTGTCCTAGTGAGATGAACATCAAAAAGTCACATATATGAAATACATTCGTTTTACTGAATATATCCGTTATATTCACAAGCCAATCTTTCTAAAAGATTGAAAACAGGTTCATAAGTTGAATCTGGTTCTTTCCCTCACATTCATAATCTGAAATTATTATATGAGCGAATTGGAAAAGATTTGCTTATCTTTATATGAATTTACGGTATTTCTTAAACTTCATTCATTTCAGAGTATGATGTAAATGATCTTTATTTCATCATAAGGGGGAGTATTATTAAAAATGAATGAAGATTTTCTGAGTCAATTTTTGAAGACTGGGGAAGATGGTAAAGTTTTCAAGGAGTTGATGAATAAGTGTTGTTAATTATTGAATATTATTGTGCTGAAATATTCAAGGGGAGTGAATGTACACGTCATTTCTCTAAAGAAGTTTACTGTTTCTTAAAAAGGGAAATTATTCGAATGTTGAATGCTTATCAAATTAAGAGGGAGATAATTTTTTTTGGTTCTGATCAATATAGGGAGATTATTTGAAAGTTTGTTCTTTAAAAAGGAAGATTGTTCAAATGCTAAAAAGTATTCATTATCAAAGGGAGAGATTGTTTGAAAATTGTTGAAGATCTAAAGTTGCTAAAAGCTTTGAAGTTCAGATCTTGAAGAATTAAAGTTTCTAAAGTTTTTTGAAGATTGTTGTTGTTTTGGACTTGAATCCAAATGGGGAGATTGTTGGAACAAAAATGTTGTATTCATGTCCCGGTGCTTAAATAGTTTTAAAAGCATTGTAATAGTTAGTTTGTTGTTATTTCCTTTTATAGAAAGTAGTAGTTTACTTTCTGTTTTTAGATGGTTTCTATAAATAGCAAAGTTAGTTTTGTTAGTTGGTACAATTAGCGGTTAGACAATGACAAATTCAATTCATGCGTACTCTTTTAGATTGTATCAAGAACATGTTCTTATCATTTTATGGAATACAAAGCATGTCGACATATTGAATATCAATCTATTCATGATCATTATTATATGAATTGTTATTAGACTAATGCTTAATAAATTGTGCTATAAGCCCTAAGCATAGAAAACCTTTTTGATTGAGACTAGTGTAGAGGAAACAAATTCCGCTATGGGGGAAAGTGGCATGGCATGGGGAGACATGCCATTTATCTTTTCAAAGGAGTCACCCTTTTGAGAGGGTGAATCCTGGGATGTGGATTCCCTTTGGCTCATATGGCTAGAGGCAGATGCGACCTCTGGCTGGTTTGGCTAGTTAGGGTTCAAGGTGCGCTCCTCAGTTTCAATGAACCTTGTTTCTCAACCAACCGGAGCAGGTATTGTGGATGCACTGAGAGTTAATCTAGGTATGTTTGTGTGCCTACCCCTTTCCTAGCATGCTCTGGCTCTTCTGGAGCCATGGCAACGCCTCCCTCCTCTCCATCATCTTCATCTGAGCTCAACTATTAGAAGATGAGCTCTCTTCCTTTCTCTCATACTTCTTTCCCTCTGAGTCCTCTGTGTCAGAACTAGATGGACGGTCTGTTTGGCGACGCAGAGAATCCTCTCTCTTCTTTCTTTCCTCCTCCTCCATCCTTGCTCTCTTCTTCCTCCTTCTTTTTCTTCTCTTTTCTTTTCGTTCTCCCTCTCCTCCTTCTCCCTTTGAATTTGAACAGCCTTGGCTTTCTTGGCTTCCTTTTCCTCCTTTTCTTTTCTTCTCTCCTTTTCCTTTTAAGGGCTCAAAAGGTTGGAAAAGTACCTTGTGGTTTCCTTCTTCAGCAACACCCTTGTCTTTCGACTTGGTGTTCTGGTTCTTTTCTGAGGGCTCCTTCTCTTTCTCCCCTTTCTCCCCCTGGGATACGGAAACCCCGAGAGAAATGCCTTTCGTGGCACCGACATGTCTCTAGTACTCTATGGTAAAGTCGTCATCATGGTCGTCTTCATCGTCATCTTTCATATCACCAGCATTAGCTGCAAAGGTGATTGGAAGGTCTTCGAAATAAGTTTCTCGGCTAGCTCAGACGGTATCAATATCCTCAGCTTTAGGAGCTTAGTATACTAACAATCTCTCGATCTAACTTAGTATTATCTCAAGAATTCTCTATAATAGGAGCGTATGCAAAGATGGAAATTCATCAGTTATTTTACCCTGAAGAGGACACCTCCTTTTATACATCTATGTAAAATAAAATCTCTTAAATTCTAGGCTTCAAACACTAACTTCTTGTTCAGCATCCTCGTCCTTCATGCTCCTTGGAATGTGGAACAACTTGTGTGTACGTGGAAGATTCTGATTAAAGTCTTGGAGATAAGTTTGAACTGCTTGTGTGCAAACTAAGGGAGTAAGAGACTTGGAGGCTCTATGTATGGAGTGTAGCACTGTATCAAGTACTTATGCTTTTCGACTCTTAAGTCTTGATCTTCCTCTGGGTTAAGCACGAGTTTGTATGTAAGACACTTAGCTCTTTGAATAGGAGTTCTGTCTCTAAGTACCTTCTGCATAATAGCTCTTGGTCCAGACCGCTTCAATCGACCAAGTCCTAAAAGACTAGAGTAAAAGACTTCTTACTTACACTTTTACAAGTGGGGTTCTAACAATCTCCTCCTAAGTGTAAATAAGACAAACTCATATTTGAATAAAAAACAAAGTTGATCGAAGCCAGAGGCTAAAAAGGACCTTTGTTTTTACGTTGACTATCTAAATGTTTTACAGTACATAGGAATTGGAAATTACATGAACTAAAAGAAAACAAAAAAGATAGTAGTTACTTACAAAGAGAGAGGCATAGAGATGTTGAAGTTTCATGAACCTCCTAAGAAGTTCACGAAACTCAAGTACATAGTCTATTGATGGCACTAGATTATTGGCTCTCTCTTTTGCTCTCGGGGATGTATCTCTGCTCCTTTGAAGATTATGCTTGATGAAGCCCAAAGTTGAGTTGGAGTATTTGAAGCGCTAGTCTTCACTAAGGAACACTTTTTTTCCTTGTTCATTTCTGAAGACCACCCCGTGTTCTGGTTCCACTAACACCGTCCAGGAAGGGATGTGCTTGATGCCTTCAAGATTTTCATTTGGTGCAATGAAACTCAGCTGCTCAATCCCCATGCCTAGAGCCAGTTGGAAGTCTATCTTGCTCCTAAACTCCAACAAGTCCGTCATTGTCTGTCTTATGGTAGAGTTAGCAATTGCATACTTCATATTGTTGTCTTTCTTGTGGTTGGTGATAAAGTACAAAGTAAGAAGATCCCAAGGCTAAGATTTATCATATCGTAATCCGTAAAGATGCAGATATGCCCCTGGGATCGTTCCATCATGTATTCATGGAAGACGATCTGGTTGTGAGCAAAGGTCCTCTTCCTGATGTTATGCACATGCTTGATCCCGTCTACAAAGTGAACTACAGATATGGGCTGCGTGTATTGATGAAGAAACCTCTGCCTTATATTTTTTGTAGCATCGAGTGAAGGTTGATTTTCATCGTCGGAGTTTCATCCCTCTTGTTGTATAAGAACTAGTAGATTGCTTCACTATCCGCCTTGTCCTTGATGGGCTTCTCTCTTGGGATGGGCCTCCTAATTGCATCCATTTGGTCCTTGATCTCTTGAACGCGATCATAGGATGGTTTCGTGCTCCGAGGCCTACTATTGCTTGCATGCTCTTGACTTTCTCTAACTGGATGAGCTGTATTCATAGCCGGTGTGACAACTCTTGTTCCTTGAACGGGAACCTTGGCTCTGTGTGTCTGGTGGTGTGGTGTAGGTACGATGACTATAACCTTGGGGGTAAGTGGTATAGCCATTGGAGGGTCCCTTTTTGCTCTTTGTGGTGCCTCCTCTGGTTCTATGACATTTACGACTACCTCCTCTTCGTTCGTCCTTGGAGGTTGAGCCATCTCCATGAAGCAGGCACAAGAGGATGATGATGAGTGACTTGATGAAGAGATGTATATCGATAAGAGTTGTGTAACATTCTCTCCACCAAGTGCAGGCTTTGTATGCACGGTCACGTCTGCCTCTACTGCCATGGACTCCTCCCTTGGTCCAGACTCTAGCTCTTGTTGCGCCCCTGTAGTAGTAATCTTCTATGAAGAGATGCTTGTGTTGTTGGATGCTTCTCCCCTTCTTGGCGACTTTGAGGACCAGACTGGTCTGGGTCCTCATTGTCGTCAAGCCTCCTCTTCTTCGAAGACTCCCCACAGGTAGCAGCGTGCTTGGTCAGCTTTCTCTTTGGCTTCTGCATTTCTGTGAGAACCATTGCTTTCACCTTCGTGTCAAGGAGTTCCACTATGTCGGCCGCTGCTTGGGTTGCTTTATTGATCCCCATATCAGCATGAAAATTTAAATGTGGCCAGCGAGCGTCGCATTTCTACAGTTGCTTGCTTACCTGTGTTGTTAAAGTCTAACGTGAAGTCGGCCACTTTCTGTAATAGGCGATCACCTAGAGCCCTCATTTCCGTCTAGGTGTTGTAGTCAGTCGGGACACTCAGAGGGACGAGCGTTGTTTCCTCCTGTTGCGCCTTTGACGTGGAGGCGACGTCCCTCTGGATTTGATGAATTACCCTTTGTAGGGTTTCTGCGTTGCTCATCATTAATTCTTGGAGTTGTTCGAGTCGAGAAGCATTCATCGAGGACTTAGCTCTCAATACTGCTATAGGTGATCGAACTTCATCCAGAACAATTACAGAGATGGATGGCTCTGCATGGGCCAAGTTGAGTTTAAGCTCTTCCAAGGAGCACAGCACAGAGGTGGCAAAGGACTAGAACTCGTCCCTTGTGACATATGTTATAGTGGTAACCTCTAGCATAACACATGGGCCAGATTTAGTCCTTCTTCCAAGGACACCTTTTATCATGACTTATTTGATGTTGGTTGTCAAAGGATTTCCAGTCGATCCTCGTGTCTCTCGTAGAGGAGAATGCACTATGGCTGTTTTGTCAAGAGGGACTTCCTCACCAGATTCAAAGTTTGATGAAGAGCCCTCGCTGAGTGGACTTAGAGACTTTTCGAGATTCTCTAAGGCATGTGCACCTAGACCTTGCTTTGAACAAGGCTGGGAAATGGCTAGTGCAGACGAAACGAATTCCTCTGCGGGAGAGAGTGGCATGGTATGGGGAGACATGTCAATTATTCGTTCAAAGGAATCATCCTTCTGATATGATGAGTCCTGGGATGTGGATTCCCTTTGGTTTATACGGCCAGAGGCAGATCCGACCTCTGGCTAGTTTGGTTGGTGAGGGTTCGAGGTGTGATAACTGAATCCTGGTTATCACCAGAGGTAATAAATACGTGATTATCTATTAAATGATTTCGTGAGAGTATGATAAATTGAGATATTTGATCATGCTAGTATGTGAAATTATATGCATAATTGTGTACGCATCAATTATATGGGCATATGTGTGAATATGCATGAATAGGGTGTATGAAATGGTGAATGTATATGCATGAAGTATGTATGCATGCACGTGGAAAAAGGGAAAAGAAGGCTGTGAATAGCCAACTTCCTTTTTAAGGAAAAGTATAAATGGAGGGTTAACCCCCATTATGCATTCTTCTTGCCAAAATTAGAATAGTGTGCGATTTAAGAAGAAAGGTTTGATAGGATTGCTTATTTATCTGGATTCTTGAAGTTAATTTTCAAGAGCATTTCATAAGGTGAGTGGTTAAATGCTTTCAAAATGCTTTAAATTATATGTTTTCTTGAGTTTTGAAGAATTCACTTGAATGTTGTCCGGACTAAGAATAAACCGGACCAGAGTTGTGCGATTTAAGTTATAAACCGGTTAAGCCTTAAGCGATTTATAAATAAACCGGATGAGTATTAAGCGAGTTATATGTAAACCAATCAAGGGTTAAGCGGTTTAGTCTTAAACCGGACAAGACTTGGGCGATTTACATATAAACCAGACAAAGGTTGACCTGGTTTAAGGATAATCCGATCAAGTGTTGACCGACAAATGTAAATGAGCAATTTATGAACTTTGAATATATGTTTAAGTATTTTAAACGGAGAAGTAGAAATACTAATAAGAGGTGTCCAGATTGTTAAATCGGACAAAGCCTCGTATTGTCTGGATTGGTAAATCGGACAAGTATTGTATAATGTTGTCCGGATTGGTAATCCAGACAAGATCTTGTGAATTATGCTAAGTGACTAATTGGACAAAGGGAGAAGACTTGACCGGATTGATAGTCCAACCAAGGTTTGACTGGATTGTGTTTGAATTATCATTTTACTCTTTTTACAAGACATGGGAATTTCTGATAAACTGAATTTTAATTGATAATAATTCCATTGACTGCGCTCCATTCTAAATTGAATTGTTTTATGAAATATTTTGATGGGGAAATAAGGGTGGCATATCAAGGAGAGGTGTTAGGACCGAATAACTCTATTTCTTGGTAAAAATTACTTACTTGAATGATTGGTTTGACAGATATAGTGCAACGGAAAAGATAATAAATCAAACAAGTAGAAATTGATAAGAACACGATGAAGACGAATGATGAA
>NW_020201928.1:39664-44381 GCF_001531365.2 Cynara cardunculus var. scolymus
AAAATCTGACTTTATAGTTCTGTAGACGTCGAAGATGAACTCTCTGAAGTTGACTCTGATTGCGTCCAAGAGAGATGACACTTCACCAACCCTGTAGTGTCTTTTATCCACCTCTGCCACGATACACTTGAATATCCAGTCCAATGTCTCCGTTGAATACTTGTGCGCTTCTGTTGGGTCAAAGAATCTAAGTATCTCATCCTTTTCCAAATACACAAACCCATAAATGGGATTGTGCATAATGGTGTGTGGATAGTACTTAGACACCCAACCTGGCCTGCTGTAAGGAGGAGTGATCTTCAGATTCTTCTGTGCTAGTCGCATGGCCAACTCAAAATCCTTCTGGCTGTAGTACATCACTTGTGCGCGCATAACTTCAATCAGCCTTCTGAGGGAAATTTGGTATGTTGACCTCCTCCCCATGTAGATATTAAGGATTTTGTGCATATAAATGAGATCATACACGCAGAGGTTATGCAGATCAGTGTCAGAGAATGTATAGATGTTCCCGTCTTCTCTCCTTACAATGTATTGAGAGTAGAGCACAACCTTCTTCAATAAAGTTCTTGGAGAAATTGACACCAAAGATTTGATCATGTGGCGCGAGAAGACATGCTCACGAGGCCTTGTAAGTCTGGATAATCGAAATTTGGCTGCGGCAGAGGGAATCCCAGTGAGCTCTGGGTCGTAGGGTGCCTCTGTGTCTGTCACAGAGTATCTCCATATAAGAATTTCCTCTGGGGTAGTAACGGGCTCTGTGCGAATGTTAAGCATAGGAATCTTGCTCATAGACTCCAAAATTTCAAAGACCCGTCCCCCTTGTGTAGACTCTGGCATCTTCTTTTCTTTTTCTTCCTCTAGGATAGGCCTCTGGGTTGATCCCTCTGCAAGGATGGGCTTAACGGTTCCTTGCAGAGCATCGAACGTACTCGTGGATGTTGTTTGTTGGACTTGTGGGACAGCAGAAGATGTGGCCTCACCTTCTCTGACATGCATAGGCGCTCTGCCCCTCTTAGCCTAAGCCTCTGCCTTGGATTCCTTTAAGACTCTGAGGAGTTCGGGTTCATGAGCATATTTTTCTTCATTGATTGGCGCAGAGGATTCTGAGCTCGAAGATGAACCCTTCTTTGACGACTCTACAGCTACAGCCTTTCTCTTTCCTGTAGGCTCTGCAGCCTTTTTCTTTCCCTTATTAGTAGCTGTAGGCTCTCCAATCTTTACACCCTTGGCAGGTGCTCTGGCAGCTGGTTTCTTCTGTTGTGGGGCCTTAGCCTTTTTCTTTTCCTCCTTTTTCTCCCCCTCATGACGATCACCATCACGCCTGTGATCATCATGGTTCTGGATGGCATCATCCTTGCATGAAGTTAGGGGAGCCCTCCTCAGATGACGCAGGATTCTTGTGGCTGCCTTGTACATCTTCTCTATCACCTTCTCGGCACCCGCAGAGGCATTCATTACATCAAGTTCTATTGCCCATTTGAGTTTAGAGACGGTGCTTAGGACTTCTGCACGAAGGAGTTCACCTTCTTTGACAAGCTTGGATGTGCAGTCTCTGATTAAATCATTGGAAGTGAGAATCTCCATTTTAAGTGCTCCGAGATGGCCGGTCACAGAATCCCCTAGGGCATCCACCATAGCATCCAATTCTCTGCGAGTTGGTTGATGTTTGCCCTTGAGGTTGACGAGTCGATACCATAGGAGACGGCAAAGGAGAACATTTGCTTGATTTCGTCTCTGAATGATGAGTAGTCTGTGTAACCTGCAGAGACGAAATCAGCTGCAAACTTGGCTGCCAATTCTGTGAGCTCGTCCTTAAGTGTTTTGATGGAGGATGGGTTGAGGGACATTGCTTGAAAGGCCTCTATCAAATCGTCCTTCTTGATGACAGAGCTCTGAAGGGTTGCCAATGTATTCTTCAATTCTGTATTGGTGGCAGATACCTCCTTCAGAGCCTCTGTAAGCGGTGTAAGATCCTGAGGTTGTGACTGCGAGATGAACAAGCTTTTCAACTCGTCCATCTTGGTGAGCAACTCTGTAGCAAGGGCTTTAAGCTCCCCCTTTGTCACATAGTCGCTCTGGGAACTCGAACCACCAACACATGGTGATCCTTCTGCCTCAGAGCGTGAGGCGCCCTCATCGGCTGGCATAGCATAGCCTGCTCGGGGACTTCCACCATATCCTCGAACATCTCCTTGAGGAGAGCCTAATGGTATCTGTAGATCTCATGTCCGGTGGTTTCAGAGCCTAACCGAACATTTTGATCTAGTGTAGATAGAGGGTGTTGTAGACCCTCAGCCTCTGTGAACCTCACTTGTGCCTCTGAAGCACGTTCTGGTTGATCACTCTGTAAAAGACAACAAATGTCTCTTGGTGTACTATCGAGTCCTTGGGAGATTGGACCCTTATTGTAAAACCTTCACCCTTTTGAGAGGGTGAGGGAGTATGTTGTGGCTTCCCAGATGTGCGATCCATAGAGGATGAAAGAGTGTCCTCTGCGGCGGTAGGCTGGCTTGGGTTCGGCTTGTGCGAGCCTGTTTCAATAGAGGGTCCCTCTAGAACAGGGCCTCTAGAATCGTGGGTTGCATTCGGAGTTTGGCTTGGATGTGTGCCATGGGCATCTTTTTCTCCCTCGCCTAATTCTTCTACCTCTTCTTCTTCTTCGTCATCTATGATGACCTCTGTCCCCAACTGAGATGGATCGATTGGTGCTCTAAACTCCTTCTGGATATTCGACAGAACAACCTGAATTTGTTTTGTTGGGAGCTTCTGTAGCCTCTGCGGGGATTTCTGCTGCGATTGCCTCTGTAACCACAGGTTCTGTGATCACAGGCTCTGTTGGTTCAGCCTTCCTCGTTTTTCTTTTCTTTGGCTTAGGCAGAGGTACAATTGGGCCTCTTCTTCCGCGGGCCTCTTTTTCACCTTCGACTTCTTCACAGAAGAGTCGGTACCCTTCTGTGTCTTGGTCTTCTTGCGTGGAGGAGATGGGATTCTAATGGGATGCTCACTCACCTCACCAGCCACTACTGGCTCCTCCTGTCGTCCCTCTACTCTATGGGGAATCCTATTCGTGGCAGGATTACAGGGACCGGTTCTGGTCGCCTATGCGCACGTCTATAGGTTTTTCTATCCTGGTGGCTCAAGTACCGGAGCATGGCCTTTGACAATGGTCTTGGGCTTCTGTAGCCATGCCCGTGCTCTGTTGGTTTGAAATCCTTGAAGGGATAAAGCTTAGCGTTCGGCTCCACAGAGGGCAATCTTTCTGCCAGAAGGTCTCCAAAGGCAAGACCAAGGAATCGTTGAAGGATCAAGTTCGGCTGGTTCATGTCCTCCTTGGCCTTCTTTTGGGCCTGTACCTTTGTCTTCTCTCCTCTCTGACTTGCACACTTTTTCTTGATGAGCCCAATCATGTCATCGAATATGAGTTGAGTTTAATCCAGAGGGAGGTTGAAGTAGATTCCATAGAGGATGGAAAACATTGCGTGGGATGATTGATCGTGGCTACCTACCTTCCTTGTGAGGCAGCAATTGATGATGGAGAATAAAGTGTTCCACATAGGAGGTAGGCACTTACGCCTGAACTTGTCCTCTTGTTGATGGGGGTCGCATACGAATGGAATTCCAAGAATTGGATTAATTCATCGTCTGTTCGAGTGGCGGCAAAGGCATTTAGGTTTAGTTCTTGGAGAGTGGGTAAATGAAGAGCAGTTCTTAGGGTTTCCACATTCAGTTCCAGGGAGACAAGGGATTTATTCACAGGATGAGAGGCGTAACCAACAATGGTTAGCCCGGTGTTATCCAGGGTTGGTAGGTGAGCACTCAAAAGAAATTGGGTAATGTACGTTTCAGGTGTGGGTCGAGTGGCAGTCAAAGCATAGAACAGTGGATGGTTTCTTAAGATTTCCTTTAAGGTAAAGGTATTTTCAGGGAAACCAGAGGGGACGAAGTAATAGTTATTGGGTTTTTTAACCAAAACAATCTTTTCATATTTGTTCTGGACGAAAGAAAGGGCATGAGAGGTTAGGGCTTGAGCCTGAGTTACCTCATTGTCGCTGGAGACGTTTACGGATTGAGCGGATGCACTGGAAGAAGACATTGTTGCAGGAAGCTTGTGAGTTGCAGGTTTGCAGGTTGCAGGTTCGAATGAGAGTATATGGAAGATTTGAGAGCGTAAGGTTTAATTTGGGGGGAAGAAGGGTATTTATAGGTAAGGATTTCAAAAAATCGAACCATCTATAGTATGAAAGGTCGTGTAATGAGTAGTTTTGGGTGAAACGGTTCAAAAAGGTATGAGACGCCGTATTGGGAAGACACGCGATTGATGACGTGCGCTTCCGTTTTCTGACACGCGCGTGTATGTTCTAACCCTTATCCACAGAAACACGCGCACCATATCAATAGACAAAACTATTAAGAGAGTTTTGTCAGAGGCTTAAGGGTTACAAAGCCTCTGTGATATGTGTCGGGCCTTCTTATTAGTGTTACACCTTTATAACTAAACCGTTTTTATAAAATCCACAGAGAGATAGTATTTGCTCAGCTCAACTCACAGAGCCTCTGTTAGAAGCGCTAGAGGTTCTGATGAGATGACCTCTGAGAACAAGATACTTCAAGCGTTTTTGCACCTTCTGTGGTTTTAAGTTTTGAAAAAACTCCCCCTCTGAGCCAGCTTCCTTGGCTCCCCCTAGAATAAAAACCATTTTAAAATCCTTAAGAAGAA
>NW_020201929.1:0-1516 GCF_001531365.2 Cynara cardunculus var. scolymus
GGTGATACAAACGAAAAGTTTGCACCAGAGTCAAATAACACTTTAGCACGTATTGAATTCAGGAGAAAAGTACCTGTTACTACATCTGGCGATGCTTCTGCCTCATTTTTAGTCATTTGGAAGGATCGTCCCCGCGCCCCTCCTTGTCCTCCTTGGTTCCCAGTAGTTCTTCCCCGATTACCCGATGCATTGCTTCCCATTGTTAACTGCGGATTTCTTAGCAAGGGATAATTCGGTCGAATGTGATCCGGAGAGTTGCAATTAAAACACCTTTTGTTCGTTGGGCAATTTCTGGACAGATAGCCTGCTTCACCACACTTGTAACATTTCCTTGGATCCATCTAATCATTACCCTGATGAACTTTCGTACTGCTCTTTTGTTCAGATTGGTTGTCATATCTCACAGTCTTGGGTCCTCAAAAGGATGAAGGTCCTTCCCATTTTCGTTTCTCAACAACCTTTCATTCTGATTGTCTATTCTTGTTTCTTTCAGTCACTTCAGCTGCCTCTACTGTCAGTGGAAAGGTATTGGGTTTCATAGCAATAACGAATTCCCTAATTGAGGGCTTCAGACCCCAAATAAACCTTTCTATCTTCCTTGATTCAGTTGAAACATAATGTTCGGCAAAACGAGAGTATTCAATAAATTTTTCAGTATACTCCCGTACTGTTTTATTTCCTTATTCTAGCTTCAGGAAATCTTCCTCCATTTGTCTCACAGCCGTTTTAGGACAGAAGTGATTCTCGAATCGATCCATGAATTTTATCCATGACATAGTCTGTAAAACATCCGTTCTGGTAGACGATTCCACTTCCCACCAGAATAAAGCATTTGACTTCAATACTGAAATAGCAAATCGTACTTTATCTATTTCCGGGCACCGAATGGTGTTGAATACAGATTCCATCTCCTTGATCCAGCACATTGCCTTCACCGGATCTCTTTCTCTAGAAAAACTTGGTGGTTTACACGCTAAGAATGTCTTAATATCTCCTTCTTTATTTTGAGTAATTGGAGTAGATGGATAAACTTCTACTCTTTCTGTTTCCACCCTAGCTGGTATCCCCATAATAGATATCAGAGTTTCTCGTAATTTCCCTATTTCCTCTGCTAACACATCTCGGGTTATATATTCTGGGTGTGGTACTGTTCCTTCCTGAACATTCCCAGAGCGTGATTCTTCCTACTCAGAATGTATTTCAGCCTGACTCCTTCCCTGAGACTGACTTCTTCCTCTTCCTCGTCCTCTTAGTCTTCCTCGACCCCTATTTTCGGCCGTACTAGTTGGTAGATTGACCAAAGATTCTTCCCTTTCCTAGGATTCTGGATGAGCTATTCTTTCAGATCTTCTAGTTCGGTTAGACATCTGTAGAATTTAATATTAATATTCACGTATTCACATTCCCAAATATAATAAAGTATTCAAGTTCAGATATGTACCTGTAAATTTATAATTACACTGACCAGGTAAATTTTAATGTAATTAAAATTTACCTTACACACTGTTCTTTCAAC
>NW_020201929.1:3006-4620 GCF_001531365.2 Cynara cardunculus var. scolymus
AAATAATCATGGTTTCTTTCCAAATAAGAACAATACAAATTATGCAAATAAAACCAGTAGAATCTTTATACAAAAGATTTAGAAACCACTCACCTTATAAAGCTTTTGAATCCAAAACTTTTAAAATCAACCCTTTTGAAACTTGAGACTTGAAATCAACTTGAAATCACCTCCCTTTTAGCAAACCGGACAACACTATCTTTAGAGCACTCAACTTTTTCAAAATAGCAGGAAAATGAATGAGGAGGTGAAGCCCCCTTTTATACCTTCCAAATATGGAAGGTCGGCTAACCGCCTTCCATACCCCCTATGCTACCCACATGCATTCATGCATACACATATGAATACATACTCCATGCATAATCTTGCATGCATAAAAATATCTATACCACATATATAAGCATTTAGACCTATATCTTAAGTACAAGTCTTAAAGCTTAGGGTACTATCATTTTATGCAACAAATTTAAAAAACTCTTATTTACAAATTAGTATGCATAATGTACAAGTTGTTTATGCAATGATTTTCAAACACCAAAAATGACCCATTTTGGGCCTGTTTCTTCTTCCGGTTTCTTCCTCTTCTTTCTCCTACCTCTGCGACCACCAAGACCAAAAAATTTCTTCTCTTATGTATCCTTTCTCTGCGACCAACAACATTTTGGGTTAGAAAGCAAAGGTCTTTCTTCTTCACAGACCACATTTGGCATAACAATGGTGGTGTGGATGTATCATCTCGATCAGAGAACCGATTTCATGTATCAAAGGGATTTGATGTATCAAAGCCTCATTGATACATACAGCTTCCTCCTCCCTGTTGATTTAATTTCACAGGTTCTTCAAAACCCTAAAATTTGGAGGTATGCTCTTCATTTTGGTATGCTCTATTTAAATTTTGATTTATGCAACCACTTCTGATGAGATTATAACTTTCTATCTTCTTTTTGGTTTAACGATCGATGAAGGAAGCCCCAGGCTATTTACAAGTTATAGGTAAGAATCCTCTTTTATATCGCTTTGAAAATTTGAGGTACTGTGTGTGGCTTGTATTCTTGGAAATAGATTTATATGTTGTTTGGTTGTTATTAAAATTTATGTGTTTTGGTTCTGTGAATTTTACCGTTTGCTTACCATATGAACTGGGATTTCGATTTTGTTGTTTTGCCTACTTTGTTCTCTTTGTGATTTGCCTATGCATATAAGCCTATCATCACAGCTTGTATGTCAGGTGTTTGTAAAAATGCCTAACTTGTCTGATTCTCCTTCGTCTTCTTTACGATTAAAACCACAATATCTTAATGGATATAATTACTAAAGTGTGTAGTAGTAAAATATGGTTCCTCCATCAACAATGGCATGCTGCAACAGCATCTTGCTGTAATGCATAGATATACATATGCCTTTATTTCAATGCAATGCAATGCTGCAGCAGCCTCCTCCATCTAGGATTCTAGGTCTCACCTTCTGTCTAATAAATATAAACCCATAATATGTAACCTTCATCAATGCTATTTACTGCCGAGTTTACTTCATGGTAAGGAATTAAGAAATATAACCCATAATATGCATAACTCTTTTGTCTTATATTCTCTCCAACTATTTTCTAGAGGTTGG
>NW_020201929.1:5660-7326 GCF_001531365.2 Cynara cardunculus var. scolymus
CTTAAACATGATAATGTCGTGGAGCTACTTGGATATTGTGTGGACAGTGGTTTGAGAGTACCTGCCTATGAGTACGCTGCAAATGGATCTCTTCATGGCAAGTGTTTTATCCTTAAAGTCTTTTTAGCAGTTCATTTTTGGGACCTATTTTTAAGTTATATTGTATTAGATTTGCCAATGGAACTTTTGTCTTTGCATCAAGAAATTAGTTGTGAATGGAAACTTCAAAACTACATAATAAAAACCTTTATGCATAGATGATAACTATTCCTAACAAGCAATCCAATGGAACCTTTGTCTTTGCATCAAGAAGCAATCCTCAAAACACTAGCGGTTACGGTTCATTCAATTTGTTTTCTCAACAATGGTGATTCCATTTTCTCTTAGTTTTGTTTGATTCTCTTTCTTTCTTCAACTGTATTTTTTATGTTTCATTTATTGTCGTCTATCTTATGCTACTCACATGATTGGGGTTTATTTGATTTTATACTGGTCTTGCACATTTGTCTGATTCTGTATAATGGATTTTTGTTTCTTCCTCCATTTATCCAGTGGCCTGTATGCTTTTAACTTGCATCCTCCTGTTCTGTATGTAATGATGTATATATTGCAGGAAGAGCATGTCTGTAACATATTTAGGTTTGAAAGTTTGGCACATGTTGTTTCTCTTGACTTGGTTATACTTTAAATGTATTATAATATTATATTGTTGGTGAAGGCAATATTAAGGATCGCTGACCAATTATCTGTTATGTTTGCTGACAGGTTCATCTGGATCAAATCAATGAGGAGACAGGTCCTAAAACTGGTCGGTTTTTTGTTTCATCTTCTCTCATCCCATCTGATAGTTTTTAAGCAATCGTGATATGTTAACCATGGATATAGTTAGGAAATGCTTAATGTGTGCCACTACAGATACATTTCTTTACAATACTACCAACATGGCAGTAATATTAATTTAGAATGCACCTTTGGTTTCATCATAGCCCTTTCTTCTCAAACAAAAACCATGCATTCCTTTTCAGAATGTACCTATATAATTGATATTTGATATGCCCTTTCTCATTGGAACGAATCTAAACAAATAAGGTGTTATAATCTGTAAACTTATCTCTTCTTATTGAACTTTGGCTCTGCCTTCTATACCTTGATATATTTTTGTCCATTCTTATGAATAATGTGACAAAACAGTGCTTGGGCTGTGGCCATGGTTCAACACATTCCTTGTAAAATTTAGTACATGAATTTTGGTCTGTTCGTTCAATACATTTCTAGAGAACATTTAATTTGTGTTGTGAAAGATTATATAAAAGCTGATTTATGTCATGTGACAATGGGATAAGTGAAGCAAAAGTCAACATGAACTTCAAGCATTATTCCCAGCATCCCTCTAAAAATGATCATGATAGCAGCTGTTATATGTTGGACAA
Source organism: Cynara cardunculus var. scolymus (assembly GCF_001531365.2). Classification (NCBI taxonomy): domain Eukaryota; kingdom Viridiplantae; phylum Streptophyta; class Magnoliopsida; order Asterales; family Asteraceae; genus Cynara; species Cynara cardunculus. Next base: position 7,091 of record NW_020201929.1, read on the forward strand.
AACAGTGATGGAATGTGCCTGCTGCCTGTTGTTGAAACTATGTACTATAAACAAAGAACAAATCACCAATATAACATTGTTCTAAGCTACTACCTGTCTAAATTAATTAACAAATGCAGATGTAACAGCTACCATGAACTTTCCTCATCCAGCGGAATAGGTTGATTAAAGAAGATGACCAGGAGGTTGGTGTTGACTCTGATCAACTTCTGTTCAAGTGTGCTAAGATCCAAAGT
>NW_020201929.1:9038-10248 GCF_001531365.2 Cynara cardunculus var. scolymus
AGCCTAAGTATCTTACGCAGTAAGAGCGACAACAAGGACCGAGAGTCTTACCCGGTAAGTGAGAGTGATGACTTTTACCCGGTAAGTGAGAGTGATGACTTTTACCCGGTAAGTGTTTGCCAGATTATAATATTTCGTACGATGTTGTTTTAATGGACTAAAATTTTACCCAACAAATGGAAGTGTTCAATCTTACGGTAAGTACTTACGGGGTAGGCGTCGTGCGTCGGGTAAACGGCCACTACTTTGAGTTTGGTCTTCAGTTTCAATCATGTTTATTGGTTCCATTTCATCATATACACACACAAAAATAGATTGCTGCAGGTTTAAGAAAACTAAAACATGTTAACTTTTGTTCATGAATACTGTTCACGTGTTTTGCGGTTGAATAGGAAACTTTTGCTCGGATAAAAAACCTGCTGCTGTTAATTGGATCGAGGGGCGTGGAAAATCTGTTGTTTGTGAAGCAGTCATCACTGAAGAGGTGGTTAAGAAGGTGCTGAAAACCACAGTGCCTGGCCTTGTAGAACTTAACATGCTTAAGAACCTTACTGGTTCAACTATTGTTGGTTCTCTTGGTACAGTGGGAGGAGGGACGCAACTAGCGTCACAATCCCCATGCTTGAACCTGCTTGGAGCAAAGGGTGCAAGTTTGAAGTCACCAGGGTCAAATGCTCGGCTTCTAGCAACCGTAGTGGCTGGTTCGATGTTAGCCGGGGAGCTGTCTTTAATGTCGGCCATAGCAGAAGGTCAGCTAGTAAAGAGCCACATGAAATACAACAGATCAACCAGGGATATGGCAGCAATTGCAGGTTCAAAATCATAGTTATAGATAAGTGAAGCCTCCCTCACTTAWTTTTCAAACCTTCATATTGGTCTTTTGTTGGAAATCATTATATTTTGTCTAGGGATATATTGGGATTGTATGGTTTGGCTAGGAAGTTTCACACCGCATTCAGATCATTTGAAGGTCTTTGAGTTAAACCAACTGCTTCTGACTAAAAACAAGTGGTTTAGTACTATAACTTCCCTAAAATCAGTTTTGAGACTGCAACATTAATTCTCAATTACGGATATGGATCCAAAGTTTCATAAACCAAGTGATCTTATTTAACACCTGTAATATGGATCCAAAGTTTCATAAAGATTTGACAACAATAACTTAACCAAACTTAATTTAAACTCATTTTAGTTACTATAATTCACAGCT
>NW_020201929.1:12168-13432 GCF_001531365.2 Cynara cardunculus var. scolymus
ATGGTGTGTTTTGTAGTAGAAGTGGGTTCAATACCCAAGTTGTTTGTAGGACTTGCCTGTTTTTGCTGTTGAAAATTAAAAGAGAAATAGGCTGCTTTATTCATCTTTTTCTATTTTGATCTTCTGTTTCCCATCACATTATGAAATTTTATATATAATGTCAACACTGATTTGGTTAGTTGTGCATTTACTGTTGGTCTGTGATCTGACCCACTTCTTGATCATACGACTTTCATCGAATACGGCTGGGTAGCTGACCCTGTTAGTCCGTTCTTGCAAGAGGGGTCTATGTTGATTATAGAAAACAATCTCTAAAGCCAAACATAAATCAAATGAAATGTATGCATTTCCTACTAAATACATGGTTTATGGGCTCATAAACTTGCAAGCTGAACTCCTTGCATGATCACATTTGATGCAGTTAATTTTTATAGCTATAGATTGCCCTACCCAAGTTGAAGCTATTTGTCACAACCACTTTCTTCCCCCCCCCCCGGCATCACTTTGACTGTATTTGAGCTAATCTAACTCTTCGTAAACGTTGCATAATGTCTGTTTTTCTCCTAAAACTTCACTATTCACTAATTACADATTATTGACTGAGGTTCTTTGTGCTCCAATGTTAGGGGTTGTTTACCAAATGCTTACAGGGTAAGCATCTACCGGCAAGAGACATCACCTCATTTACTTTATCCCATAACATGTTTGGCCATCAAAATGGATTGTTGTTAAGCGTCTTAAACCTGGTGAACGCTTACTGGGTAAAAGTTTAACTTCTATGTTATAACTTTGTATAGTGTATTTTTGGTATTTTTGAAAATATATAATATTAGGTCCGGCCCCTGCGCTTGGAAAGTTTGTGTTCTGCCCATGCACGAAAGTTTTCGTTAAGGCAAGATCAGACTTTCGTGGCTGCTGTCAACAGCTGCTGTCCGGTAGCTCTTTTCCACCTTCGATGTCGATTTCGTCTTAGAAGCAGTCCAAATCTGCAAAAACTTAAAAATTGTGGGGTTGTTTGTTACCTTTCCAGATCATCTTGAAAAACTTAAATCCGAGCTCGGACGAGTTAGAGATGCTTGAAATACCATAGTCTCGTAAAGCTGTCAAAAATCTTCTTTTTGTCCCTTTTTCGCTCCAAAGTGTTCCGAACCTATCGACATATAAAAACAATCAATGTTTTATGTTTTATCATTTTAGTGTGTTAAAAAGGGATGTTTGATGTGAAAATAAGGTAGCTTTTAGCGACGGATCACCTATTATTTAC
>NW_020201929.1:14075-15712 GCF_001531365.2 Cynara cardunculus var. scolymus
AAAATAACCACATAAACTCATGATTCAAGGCTAAACTAATGTTTTAGAATTGTGGTTCACCCGCGCTGCATCGCGCGGGTACACCACTAGTATATATATATATATATATATACTTCTATACTTATGCATACATAAATATACATACATATAAATATATATATATATATACCTTTACCCAAACAAATGCACAAAAACATATCAGTTTATCATGCTATCACACAATCAATTAATAAAATAATCACGTATTAAATACCTTGGGTAATAACCAGGATCTGGTTATCACACAAGATTTTATACTTTTGGAATTTTTGGGTTGTGTATTTTATATTCCAAACTCTTGTATCATGGACCTATGTGGGGAAAACATGTAATATATACATGAAATATGTGTTATATGAAATGTGCGGATTTGGGGTGTTACAGTTTTGTCACTCATGAAAAATCTCATAAGGTATGCAAGTTGCAACGATCTATTTACGGATTGAAGCAAGCTTCAAGGAGTTGGAACCATCGTTTTGATGAAGCAATCAAAGAGTTTGGTTTCTTGAAAAATGAAGATGAACCTTGTGTCTACAAAAGGATTAGTGGGAGCATCGTATCATTTCTTTTATTGTACATAGATGATATACTACTCATTGGAAATGATATTCCGACACTTGAGTCTGTAAAGGCTTGGTTAGGAAAATGCTTTTCAATGAAAGACTTGGGTGAAGCTGCCTATGTGTTAGGTATTCGGATTTATAGAGATAGATCGCGGAAATTACTTGGCTTAAGTCAGAGTACATATATAGACAAAGTATTGAAAAGGTTCAACATGTTTGATAGCAAGAAAGGGTTCTTACCTATGTCTCATGGCATATCACTTTCTAAGACGCAATGTCCTACTACATCTCAAGAGAGTGAACGAATGAGTAAGATTCCATATGGTTCAGCAATTGGATCTATCATGTATGCCATGATATGCACTCGACCTGATATATCGTATGCTTTGAGCATGACGAGTAGATACCAATCTAATCCAGGAGATTTTCATTGGATTGCCGTCAAGAATATCCTAAAGTACTTGAGAAGAACAAAGGATTCATTCTTGGTTTTTGGCGGTGAAGAAGAGTTGAGTGTAAAGGGTTACACTGATGCAAGTTTCCAAACAGATAAAGATGATTTTCGATCATAATCGGGTTTTGTGTTTTGCCTTAATGGTGGTGCTGTGAGTTGGAAGAGTTCCAAACAAGCAAAAATAGCTGATTCTACAACAGAAGCTGGGTACATCGCATCATCAGATGCAGCCAAGGAAGCCGTTTGGATCAAGAAATTTATTTCTCAACTTGGAGTTGTTCCTAGTAGTGATAGTCCTTTGGAGTTGTTATGTGACAACAATGGAGCTATAGCTCAAGCCAAGGAACCTAGATCTCACCAAAGATCCAAACATATTCTTAGAAGATATCATCTCATTATAAATATTATTAAAAGAGGCGATGTTAGTATAAGTAGAGTGTCAACCGAAAGCAATGTTGCTGATCCACTAACCAAACCGTTAACACAGCAGAAGCATGAAGGCCACTGTAGATCCATTGGTATACGATGCATGGATGATTGGCTTTAGTGCAAGTGGGAGATTGTTAGTGAATGCCCAAAAA
>NW_020201929.1:16881-23366 GCF_001531365.2 Cynara cardunculus var. scolymus
GAGAGTGATGGTGCATGGAAGGTCTTACACTCAAGCATGGTGGAGGCATGGTRGAAGTATGGTGATGGTTAGGCCATACATCCCATGTCCATATAAAATGTATGACATTTTTTATGCTAGAGAGTTTTTTTGGTCTTCCATTTTTTCTCTCCTAAAAACCACCTACAACAATATGCTCCCTTTTCTTTCTAAGTTTTGAAACCATGACTAACATCACGAGAAGGCAAAGGATTCGGATTGTTCGCGTGGATACCGTGGAGGCATCAAGTTTTGTCCGTTGCTGTGATCCAAAGTTTTGCTAACTGTGAGGTATAATTTCGAAACACCCTATTTATTTCAGTTCGTATGGGTCCTTGGAAGGTTACGGTTTTATTTTCCGTTGTGCTTGAGATCCCGTAATCCAACACAGTCACATATTTGGACTGATTGATAAAATTCCTTCTGAAGTTTGTTTTATTTGAAGGCCAAGGAAGAAGCTTAGTTCTCCCATCATACTCATCTCAAATTTACTTTTCATCAATTCTGAGAATTTTTCGCAATGTTTTGCATTTGTAGAACCAAATATGATGTCGTCCACATATATTTGAACAAGTAAGATGTCACTTTTATGCTTTTTAAGAAAGAGGGTTGTATCGATTGTACCTTTTTCGAAGCCGTTATTGATGAGAAAGGTAGATAGAGTTTCATACCAGGCCCTGGGTGCTTGTTTGAGCCCATAGAGAGCTTTATCCAGAAAGTAAACGTAGTCTGGATGTTGTGGATCTTCGAACCCAGGTGGCTGTTACACGTAAACTTCTTCTTGAAGTTTGCCGTTGAGGAAGGCAAACTTGACATCCATCTGATACACTTTAAAGCCTTTATGAGTGGCATAGGCTATGAACATTCTGATGGCTTCAAGTCTTGCAACGGGAGCGAATGTTTCATCGTAATCAATTCCTTCTTCCTGGCGATAGCCTTTTGCAACAAGTCTGGCTTTGTTCCTTATTACGATGCCATCTTCGTCTTTCTTGTTCCGGAAGACCTATTTGGTTCCTATAGCCGTCTTCCCTTTGGGAAGAGGCATAAGGGACCATACTTTGATTGGTTCAAACTGGAGTAATTCTTCTTGCATTGTATCTATCCAGTTTGAGTCTTGTAGGGCTTCAGAAATCTTTTTTTGTTCTATCATGCTTAGAAAGTTGGCAAAGAGACATTTATTACAGTGGCAAATCTCGTTTTGACACCAGAGGTTGGATCACCAATGATTTGGTGGTGTGGGTGATCTTTTGTCATCTTGGTGCTTGATTGAGGTTCTGAAGCAACAGGATGTAGTTCTTCATCGACTGATGGAACTGCTTGCTCCCCCTCGACGAGATCATTTCCAGAGTTAGACTCTGGTTCTCGATCATGATCTCAAGACACAGAAGAAGTAGATGGTGAAGTAACATGAGTTTCAGTGAGAGATGTACCTTCAGCATTGGAGACTGCATGTTCAACATTGATTCTGRAGATAGATTTTGCATTAGGCTCTTGTCCAGAAATTACTTCTTCATCGAAGATGTCTTCAAATAGTTGAGCTAACTCTRATTCATTGGGTTTGCTAAGTGATGAATCAGATGCTCTTCTTTGAAGTCCAAGTTCTGAACTGTTGTGTCCAGATGTCATTGAAGTGGAATCATCAAAGGACACATTGATGCTTTCGATGACTATTTTTGTCCTTTTGATGTAGACTCTGTAGGCTTTGGTGATTTGAAAATAGCCCAAAAGACTACTTCATCAGCTTTCTTGTAAAATTTACCAAGATGTTCTCTATCGTTGAGTACAAAACATTTGCACCCAAAGACATGAAAGTATTTAACATTTGGTCTTCTGTGATTGATTAGCTCATAAGGTGTCTTCTGGTGTCTCTTGTTTATGATTGATCGATTTTGGGTGAAGCATGCAGTTGAAATAGCTTCAGCCCAAAATGTGATAGGTAACTCCGATAAAGCGAGCATGGTCCTTGCTGCTTCCACTAAGGTTCGATTTCTTCGTTCTAGTACTCCATTTTGTTGTGGAGTTCTTGCAGATGAAAAGTTTTGTGTAATGCCTTCACTAAAGAGTTATTCTTCAATTTTTGCATTTTTAAATTCAGTTCCATTGTCGCTTCTAACCTTCACTAGTTTTTGTTGTAGAAGAACTTGAAGCCTTTTCATCACTCCAATGAGTAGGTCTGGAACGTCTGATTTTTGTTTTACGAATTCGACCCATGTATATCGAGAGTTTTCATCGACCAATACTAGTGTTATAAATAAAGTGTTAGGACTGAGAAATCAGTATTAATTGTATTCGTCTTGAAAGTTTATAAATAGTCTAATATTGTAAAAAGTCAGCGTGTTTGACTTTTCTTATAGGTTTGACTTTGACATTGTCTTTATTAGGTTGACCATATAAATATGGTTAAGTCTTTGTAATTAGAGTAAGAGGAGATTCATTGTAAGATTACGTGCATAATAGAGAGTTTGACCAAAGCTTACAAGATTGACTTTTCCTCTCAAGTGTTCTCAAAGTTCTTAATATGTTCAATCAAGATATATCCAAATCTGCCATTGTTGTTATGAAGATTATGAAGATTGATCAGTAAATTGGACTCACAATTGGTATTAGAGCAGGATGCAAAAAATCAGAGATCAAAGAAAGATAAGTGAATTTTGTTTCTGAATTTTTTCGTGTTCTTCGCGTTCTTAATTTTTTTGTTTTTGATCCGATTTTTTCATAAAAATCTTGTGTTTTGTGTTAAAAATATGATCAAAATGCTCGAAATTGTGTTGTGAATCTTTGTTATTCACAAATTTTTGTGATTTGATCAACTTTTATCAAGATTTGATCGGATTTTTGTGTTTTTAAATTTTTTTGTGTTCTTGATTTTTTTTAAATCAGTGTTTTTGATCCAACTTTGTTTAAATTTTTTTTTGTTTTTGTGTTTTTGATAGTTTTAATATGTTTTTAATTTTTTTGTTTGATTCCTTTTTGTTAATCCGTCAAGTTTAAGCGCATTCAAAAGCCCAATTTTTTTTGCCCAATATACATTGATCGGATAAGAGTCCGCTTCATCTTTAACATCTCTTCATCACTCGGATTGTTCATCGCGTATCAATCGGGTTTCAAGACTTGGGGTAAACCGTACATAGATTGATCGGTGTTCATGTAAACCGGTCACCACTTGACCGGATTAGGGCTCTGAGTCGTTCAGCAAGTAGGATTTCTTGAGCGATATTCCTCTATACCGCACACCATATGAGCGGTGTTTGTCTAAACCGCACGTAGCTTGAAGGGAGAAGAGGTAAACCGCATGTTTTGCATAAATCAGGTAAGTATTTTAGGTTTTCTATCTTGAGCGGTTTATACCTAAACCATTTACTTCTTGTACGGTATTCATGTATACCGATTAACCTTTGAGAGGACTTCTTGACCGGTTTTTGACTTGAATTTTTTTCCAATTAGTCTTCTGTCTAGATTACTAATCCGCTCAATTCTTCTTACTCACTGTTGTGCAGTCCAGTTTACTTTCTTGTGCTGTTAGGTTAAGACTCTTAAGCTGTCCGGTTTAAATTGTTGTGTTGTCAGGTTTATATCTTTGTTGACAGGTTTAGACTGTTGTGTTGTAAAACTTAATATACATGTTGTCCTGTTACTTCTCATGTTGTCCGGTTAAGCTTCATGCTGTTAGGTTAAGATTCTTGTGCTATCCGGATTAGTTGACAGGATTGAGATTTACTTTTTGTCCGGTTTATTAAACCGTTTGTCTCTGTCTCAAGGTGAAGTTTTCTTTTATCCGGCTTACCTATCCGGACAACATTTCATTCCACTTCATTGTGACAGTTTTATAATCTTGAGCTGACAGGTTTATTGTGTTGACAGGTTCTGTGTTAATCACTGTTTCTTGGTTTATTTTGTTGGAATCATAGACAGTAGATTTTTGCAGATGTATTACCATACCCATTTGCAACTACATAGACTGTGAACGTTTGAAACAGTTTGCAACATCAAACTTGCTGCTGAATTGTGTGATCGTTTTTTTTTCCGATTTCAAGGTCTTGACAGCAGTAAGTAAGCTGTTTGGCAAAGTAGTAATAGCAATAGAAGACGAATAGCAAAAGAAACAACAGGTTTAAGCAACAACATCACGTCTTGACAGCAGTTTAAGTTCTATTGACAGCAGGTTTGAAACAGGTTGCAGCATTGTTGTTAGAACACAAGGGCTGGTCAATACAGTTTGTGTAGCTTTGAAACTGTTGCTATTTGTATTTCATTGATCAAGTTCAGTTCAATGTAAAACAGTTTTGTATTGTGTTGACAGATTGCTTTGTTTGCTGTTTACAGGTTCTTTGTTGTTTGATGTTTGGTGCAGCATCAATCATTGCTGTTTGCTAGATTTAAGACTTGGAACAGCTCGTTTGGAACAGCAGCTTCACAGCAACAGCAGGTTTGGAACAGCTCCACAGCAATAGCAGCAGAAGCAAGTTCATCACAGGTTCACATCAGGTTCACAACTGCAGGTTCTTTGCTTTTATAAATCAATTGTTCATTGAACTGATTCAGTTGCATGTTTGTAGTCTAAATCTGCTGTCTGATGCACATGTGATGATTGTACTAGCTGGTAGTCTATTTTGATTACTGTTGGTATCTTGATTACTGTTGGTGAGGTTGTTATACTTCAATTACAGAAGCAACTGTTTAACAGTTTATTTTGAACTGTTTAGAGTTTATTTCAAGTACAGAAGCAGATTGTGTAGTTTAGTAATATACAGCAGGTTTTGAGTCTGGAATAGAAGTTATCTTGACTGAGTTTAGTGTGTAGTCTTGAACTGTTTTTAAACAGATTTGAAGCAGTATGGAAGCAAACTGTTGAGGAGATTGTGTTAAACAAATGTGTTGTGTGCAGTGTTAAGCAAGCAGCAGCAACAGCCTTTTAAAACAGCAGCTAGCATTGGTTTTGCATTGGTTTAGCATTGATTTTGTGACTGTTTTTTTGTTTGGACAATAGTAAACAGCAAGGTGTGAACAACTAACAGCAGGTTTGACACCGCAGTGTGCAGGACTAAACAGCAGCTCCACAGCTCCACAGGTCTTGACAGCAGTTTTGGATTTGAAGCATACCAGAACAAGTCATCGCAGCTCGTGTGAAGCAACTGATAAACGGAGCATACACGTGGATTTTTGGATACACTTTCGAGAGCAGATAGATCATTTTTTTTTAAAGTGTAATATTTGTATTGTAAAGAGTTGTTATAGTTTGTTTTGGACTTGACTCAGATTGATTTGGACTAGAATCAGATTTTTTGGACTTGGTTTATTGTTTTGAACTGTTTTTTGGTTTCTTAGTTTGTTTTTAGATTTTCTTTTTGGATCATTGTATATCTGTTTTTGTGTGTATTTTCAGTGTTTGTGTTTTTCTATTCCTTTTGAGCTTAACTGTTCATATTTCTTTTATCTGATTTCACTGCATAGATCCTTATATGATCAATCTATTTTTTTGAAATGGAAGTTTTTTATACTAAACAATATCGTGAGCTTAAAGAAAAGCATGATAAAGTTGATTCTGATTTTAGCAAGAATATTTCATGGTCAAATTATCTGAGTGATATTCTTCAGAGAGAGAAAGAAGAAAAGAGGATTCTGCAAGAAAAGCTGAATGAACTGATGAAAACCTGTGATGATACAGAAGAGACAGTTAGGTTAAACAAACAGGTTGAGGACTTAACTACTATAGTGAATAAATCTGAAAGTGAATTGTTTGAAGTAAGAGAGTTGTTAAACTTAGAGAGAGAAAAAGTTTTGAAAGTGGAAAAGGTTTTAAATGATGAAAGGAAAAAGATGGAGATAGAAAAGAAGAGGATTATGGAAGTTGAAAGAAAGTTTGGAGCTGAACGAGAATCTTATGAGAATAAGATTAACTCTCTCGAGCTAAACGCCAAGATGCTTCTAAAGCAAATCTCGGATTTTGAGCAGCTTATCCTTTTGGAAAGAGAAAAGAATGCTAAAGAAAAGACAGACATCTCCGAAGACTGTCAGAGCCAGCTCCAGAAACTGTCTGAAAGCATTGACTTAAAGCAAAAGGCTTTAGACGAAGAGAAAAAGCAATTTGCTATCGAGAAAAGAAATACTTTAAAGAAATATACAGCAATTGCAAAAGAGCTTACTGAGAAGAGGAAGTGGCTTGACATAGCTTCGGAGAATAACAAAAGCAGCTCAGATGAAGAGAAGAGAGAGTTGYTAAATCAGAAGAAACAATTTCAAATGCTTCAGAAGGAGTTAGAAGGTAAACTCCTGGATACTTCAAAGAAATTGTCTGATCTAAAGACAGACCTTGAAACTGAATTGAACATGAGAACTGAATTGAACATGAGAACTGAATTGAAAATTAAATTTGATTTAGTTACTGTAGAACGAGACCAGCTTTTACAAAAAGTCAAAGACTTTTCGTATGCTCAAAGCTCAACTGGTTCTCCTTCTCAGTGTAAAAC
>NW_020201929.1:26091-44339 GCF_001531365.2 Cynara cardunculus var. scolymus
ATAGGGTTGACCTTGACCTTGTCTTTATTAGGTTGACCATATAAATATGGTTAAGTCTTTGTAATTAGAGTAAGAGGAGATTCATTGTAAGATTACGTGCATAATAGAGAGTTTGACCAAAGCTTACAAGATTGACTTTTCCTCTCAAGTGTTCTCAAAGTTCTTAATATGTTCATTCAAGATATATCCAAATCTGCCATTGTTGTTATGAAGATTATGAAGATTGATCAGTAAATTGGACTCACAACTTTGGGTTGAAATAGGCCCACAGAGGTCTATGTGTATCATATCCCTGGGCTTGGTGCAGGAGGTTTCTGATTTGGTTTTATGTGATGCCCGTTTAAGCTTTCCCATCTCACATGTGGAGCAAATATGATATTTTTCAAATTTTAGATCCTGAATTCCCTTGACCAACTTCTGTGTGGCTATTTTCCTACGTGCATCAAAATTAAGATAGGAAAATTTTTGATGCCATAGCCAATTTTCATCACTCTTATGAGACACAAGACAAAGGGTGTCTTGTCTCATAGAGGACTCAAAGTTTAGAAGATAGAGATTTCGTTCTCTCTTTGCTTTGATGATTGTGTTACCGGGCTTTGTTTATATGATGCAGAAACCTTTGCGAAATCTGACTTCAAGACCCTTGTCGCAGAATTGACTTAGGCTTAAAAGGTTATGCTTTAATCCTTCGACATAAGCCACTTTGTTGATGGATATATTGCCTTTGATGAGAGTGCCATATCCGTTGATAATACCCTTGCTGTTGTCTCCAAAAGTTACAGAGCCTCCAGATTTTTTGATGAAAGAGGACAGCCGACTTTTATCAGCAGTCATGTGCGTGGAGCAACCTGAGTCCATGTACCATCGTTGCACATGCTGGTCCTGCAAGACAAATTAAGGGGATTTAGGTACCCATTTCATAATGGGTCCTCGTTTGTTAGTAGGGGAAGTCGCACTCTTTTTATCGCCCTTAGCCTTTGCAGGCTTGGGTTTATTTTCATTTCCCTTGCCCTTGGATTTGGGCTTTTTCACGTTTTCATTGGGTCCTACTTTGTATCGATAAACGTGTTGTGTGAAGGGACAGTGATGTGTCATCATGTGATYMYTCAGGTTTTGTAAAAGAGTTAAACATTGACAAAAATGATGCTTTGTATTTGTTTGTCTAACATTCTTTTTATTCGATGAAAACGAAGAAGTAAATCTAGGTGTGAATCTTGTCYTAGCATCGGTTGTTTTTACAAACTTCCTATCTAGTTCATATTTTTTATTTGAAGAAGGCTTTGACTTTACTTCTTTCCCCTTGAGGAAGGTCTGGTTTTCTTCAGCTGGATGGAAAGAAAAGTTGGGATTACTTTTAGTAGGGGCAGGCAACTTCTGTTTTTGCTTACGAGTAAACTTGATGAACCTGAATGGAGTACTAGGGCGTTTTGAGTTATCATTGGCTGATTTAACATCTTTCAGTTTTCCTTTTTCTGTATCTAAAGATTTCATTGATGAAGGAATACCATATTTCATTGAGGATTTGAATTTTTTAAGTTTCTTATTCTCAATGATATTTGGTGATTCACAACTTATCTCTTCTTCAGATTCAGAATCGAGAAAGTYYCTTGCTGATTTCTCAAAGTCAGAATTAACATTGATTGGAGCAGAAGATGTGGGTTCAGAGATTGATGCTTCAGAAATGTCATTTCTTTCATCAGAATTCTTACTTGTACTTTTCTCGTATACCACATTATCAAAATCCTGTCTTGAAACGACAATTTTTCCGTCGACTTTATCTCTTTTAAAGTTTGCCTTTGGTTTTGGAGTAAAGTCGGGTTTTTGAATGCATCTAATCCCTTGAGTATCTTTTTGACCGTTTAGTTTTTCAAAAACTTCTTGGGCATCTTTATACTCTTTCATCAGAAGTTCATTGGTTTGAAGCTTCTAGTGAAGAATTTCCCGCTCTTTTTGAAAGAAATCTTTAAGAGCGACTGAATTTTGTCTCTCTGCCTCAGATTCCTTTAAGGCCTTAGTTTTCTTTTCTAGGTCCTTACTTATTCGCTTGTTTAATTCCAGAAGTTTATCTTCTTCTGATTTCTTAAGGGTACTAATACGAGTCTTTTCCTTTGCTAGTTCAGGCTTTTCTTTGGTCAGAAGGTCAGTCTCCCTTTTGTAAAAACTTGCTTCTTTTTCCGCTTTTAATCTTTCAGATTTTTCAAAACATAATTTTTCTTTTAATTTCAAGAATTCTTCTGAAAGTTTGATCATTCTTAACTCTAGTTCTGATGGAACAGAGTTGGTTTCATTTGAGGAAGACTTGCATACCTGGTCATCAGGGTTAGATGCGGATTATGCATTGGACGTGGCCATTAGACAAATTAGCGCTTTGTCTTCTTCGTCTGATGAAGAATCAGACACCCAATTTTCTTTTTCGGCAATCAAGCTTCGCTCTCTAGAATTATACTTGTATTTATTTTTATAGTAGTCAGCATCCTTGATCAATCGTCCTTTGCATTCTTTTGAAAAATGACCAAGTTTTCCGCACCTGAAGCATCGGAGGTCATCTTTCCTTCCATCCTTGTCCTCTTTTCTCTCATCTCTCCTTTCTTCTCTTCTCTCTTCCCATTCTTCTCTTCCATCTCTTCTATCGTCCCTCTGATGAAATTTGGATGGTTTCCTTTCATAGGATGACTGGTATCTTTCTTTCTTAAACTATTTTCGCTCATAGGGTTTTCTGATGAACTTCTTCTGGAACTGCTTTGTGATCAATGAAAAAGAATTGGCAAAAGCTCTAATTTTGTCATCTGAGTCAGAAGTTTGTTCTTCAGATTCCGATTCTACTACTAATGCTTTCTTGCCTTTCTTTTTCTGTTCTTTGGTAGAGGTCCTTGATTTTTCCTTTTCATCGGCAGCTAGAGCAAGAGGTCCACCGATGGATACCTTTTTGTTCATAATGTCGCTCTCTTGTGCTGCAAGTGTTCCATACAGGTCATGAAGAGACCAACCGTCTAGGTCCTGGTTTGCTTGAAGGGACATAGATAGTTGAGTCCATTCATCGCCTAGACTTTTTAGGAATAAAACGTTGTTTTCTTCATTGGTTATGATAATATCGTTTTGACGACATTGATTGATCAATGTGTTGAAGCGATTGTATGTTTTCTGTATCGGTTCATCAGGGAGGGCCTTGAAATTTGCATATTCGTTGAGATATTGTGCTCTACGATTTTTCTTTGTCTTTGCTCCTCCTTCCAGTTGGCTTGCYAGTTCATCCCATAGTTCCTTGGTTGTGGAACATGCGTTGAGGGATTGGAAGATTTCATTTGGTAGGGCCATGATTATCAACCTTTTGGCCTTTTTGTCAGTTTCTACTATTTTCTTGTCATCTTCATCCCAATTCTTTTCATCTTTGGGCATGTAGTAGGCAGGAATTTAATCCGTGGTGTTTGTTCCTGGAATTATTGGGACAAGAGTTTGTGGAATGTAAGGGCCCTCCATTATAGATCGCAGGAGGTTCCTGTCCATTCCATCCAAAAAAATTCACCATTCCGATCTTCCATTGTGGATATTCTTCTCGTTGAAGAGTTGGAGGCTTGGTGAGGGAGCCAACATTATAAGTAGAATTCTAGTTGGCCATGAGAATTTTGAAGAGAAAGATTTGTGTTCTTGACGAGAACGAAGATCAAAAATTGAGAGATTTTTGATTGATCGTTTTGATTGGAAATTCAATCAATTTGCTCTGGTACCAATTGTTGATCTCAGATATCTCAATAAAACTAATAATCTAGTTAAGAATAACCAAATTATAGTGATTTAAAGAAGAAAGTTATGAATGCTCAAGAACAAATTAAGAAACAGTTAAGAACAATCTTGAGCTTCAAAGGTTTCACTTTTATTATAAGAAGAACGTAAAGCTATTCAAGCGACTCTTTTTACAATAGGTCAGATAACCTATTTATACTAATCAACTAATGAGAAGATAACTATCTAATGAGATATTTTAGCTAATCTTCTATTAACAGATAACGTTTATTTATTCTATGGATAAACTTTAGTATTAAAGATAAATTAGAAATCTAGCTGTTGACATGTCATCTCCAGCTGTCATTCATGGTGTGGTGAATCATCCTTATTTTTAGATCTTCGTTGTACGCTTCTGGATGATTTGCTGGAGAATTCACTAAGTGTTGATGACCAGAGAATCGATGAGGATGTTCTTTCCATCGCATCCCAGATCGTCGATCGGTCCTCTGGTTATACTCCAGATTTAGTCGCTTCTGCCTTGATATCTTCATTGATCCTCTAGTTCTTCATCACTTATTGTTTTTCATTATTTTTTACATTATGAGTTATGGGGTTTAACACCTATTACTTTTCTAAGTATGTAAGATGAACCAGAGGCTCTGCTCCTACAACCAGAGGCTCTGCTCCAGCAACCAGAGGCTCTGGTAATGCAACTAGAGACTTTAGCTATCTAGAGGTTCTAGCATGATTGCCACCCTTAGCCTTGCTAAGAAGCTTCTGTTATATCACTAAGGATTTATAGATGGTACATTTCGTAATTAAGATTGTTAATATCGCAAATCACTATGGCATCATCTGCTCCTAGTGAATATTCGGCAGACGAATCCGGCTATGAGGTTCACCGATCCAGAAGGAGCTCATCCATCAATGTGGAGGTAGACAGGTATGAACATGAGGACACAACAACCAGCAAGACACCTGCTTCACCACCAGCAACCATATTGCCCCCATCGGAGCCAGTAGTTGATATTCCACCTCAAACCTTTCATGGCCCAAGGACTAAAGTCACGCCTAGGAAGAGTGTTCCACTACCTCGGCGAGTGACCTTTGAGAATTCCGCTAGAGTAAGAGGAGAGTCATCGCAACCACATCAGGGGAGCAAGACCTCTCAAGTAGAGACTGGAGTACCTGCATCCTACACTCAGGGCATGAATCTGGCTGAACAAGAGTGGTTGCGGAGAATTGCATCAGATACTCAAACTCACGAGACCCGGCTGGGATATCATCACCATATTTTAAACAACCTATCCGATGTGATGGAAATGCACCACCAGTGTATGATAAGAACCACAGATGCCGTCATTGCAGCGCGGCGGGAGATTAGAAGATTGTACAAGTGTTTGGTGGTAAGTGGGATGATGATGTTGATGCTAGGAATACTGATAGGTTGGATGTTATTCTAGAGATAGTGACTAGTGATAGGATATCTACTCTTTTGCATAGAAACCCAAGATCCTGTTTTTGTGGCTGTAATCAACTATGAATGCATGATATCTTTTGAGAAATGATTATCTACATTAAGTCATGGTGAATATAAGATTATTCTGTTTGGTTATATAAATGCTTGAATGTATCCCTGCGATGAATATCCTTTGCATCATTTAAATGACTGGAAGTTATTTTCCTTGATAATGCCATGAAAATGATTAAATTCCCTGCTGACTTAGGCCTTAGAATAAGCTGCCAGGAAGAGAAAACCCTGAAGTTGCACGACTCGTATCAGAACAACTATTGGCTGCACTCCCCAATATTGTCAGCCAGGTAGCGGCAGGACTAAACGCTAACCAACCAACTAATTCTGAGCCTAGAACACCCTGGGAATGCACCTATAAATCCTTCAGATCCTGCAACCCAAAGGAATTCCATGGAACTGAGGGGCTGTAAGGTTATTGACTTGGATAGAGGGTATGGAATCTGTCCTCCATATCAGTAAATGCACAGAGGCAAACAAAGTAGAATATGTTGCATGTTTACTGCAAGGTCGAGCACTGACATGGTGGAACACATTAGTTCAGACTAGGGGTCGGGAAACTGCCAACCAACTTTCATGGGAAGAGTTCAAGAAATTGCTAAAGGACGAATATTGTCCAAGAAGTGAACTCCAAAAGTTGGAAATGCAGTTATGGAACCTTGAGATGAAAGGGGAAAACATAGCTGCATATACTGCTCGATTCCATGAGTTAGCAAATCTAGTGCCACATCTGGTGACACCCGCGGAAGTGCGAATCGAGAGATATATTTGGGGATTGTCTCCAGAAATTCGAGGAAATATCACCTCGGCAAACCCAAAGACCCTTCAGGAGGCAATAGACATTGCCACCAAGCTCACAAATAATGTTGTTCGGTCCGGAGAATTCGCCAAAGGAAAGAGAAAGATGGAGGAGCATGGGAACCGAAGATCTGGGGGAAGATTTGACAAGAATAGGAAAGTAGTATGAAATTTTTGGGTGCAGACTCAGGTGATAAACCAAGGAAGCAAGCCTAAGTGCAATAAATGCAAATATCCGCACTGGGGGAATTGCATCATTTGTCAAAGATGCCATAGAGGGGGTCATTCCGCTAAGGAATGCCAAACGCGATTGTGTTTCGATTGTGGGAGTCCAGACCATATGAAGAATGTTTGCCCAAAGAGAAAACAAGGATCAAATGCTAACCAAGCCCGACCAGTCAATCAAGGAAACCCAGAAAGTCAAGCACGGGGCAGAGCATTTGAGATTTGAGCCAAAGAAGCTAGGCATGATCCCAATGTGGTTACATGTACATTTCTCTTGAATAATGAATTTGCATCGGTATTATTTGATTCAGAGGCAGATAGAAGTTTTGTATCACTAGATTTTAAGCTGAAGATTAACTTAAAGCCCCAAAGGTTGGAAGAAGTTTATGTAATAGAATTTGTCAATGGCCAAGAAATTAAGGCTAGAGACATAATTATGGACTGCACACTAAGTTTAGCCGACAAGGATTTTAGCATAGACCTTATTCTAATTGAGTTAGGAAGTTTTGATATAGTCATAAGCATGGATTGGCTATCCAAAAATCGAGCTGAAATAATTTGTTCGGAAAAGATTATCCGAATTCCTCAAGAAGGAAGTGACTCAATTGTAATTCGAGGAGATGAGTCAGATTAGAAAATTAGGATAGTATCATGCATGAAGATGCGGAAGTACTTAAGGAAGAATTATGTTGCATTTTTGGCGCATGTTACTAATAAGAAGGTCAAAGAATTATGTATTGATGATTTCCCTGTAGTTCGGGAGTTTCCTGATGTATTTCCGAGGATTTACCAGGACTACCCCCGCCAAGACAAGTCGAATTCGGTATCGACTTAATCCCTGGAGCTGCCCCAGTGGCAAAGGCACCATATCGTTTGGCTCCATCAGAAATGCAAGAAATGTCAAGCCAACTCCAAGAGTTATTGGATAAAGGATTTATAAGACCAAGTTTCTCACCATGGGGTGCACCAGTTCTATTCGTCAAAAAGAAAGATGGGTCAATGCGAATGTGCATTGATTATAGGGAACATAATAAGTTGACCATCAAGAATAGATACCCTCTTCCTAGAATCGATGATTTGTTTGATCAACTCCAATGTGTTGTATACTTTTCCAAGATGGATCTACGATCCGGATATCATCAAGTGAGAATTCAGGAAGAGGACACCCCCAAAACAACATTCAGAACCCGGTACGGACATTACGAATKTTTGGTTATGCCATTCGGGCTAACCAATGCACCGGTAGTCTTTATGGATCTGATGAATAGAGTTTGCAGACCATACCTGGATAAATTTGTAATCGTTTTCATAGACRACATACTAATTTATTCACGAAGTGAGAAGGATCATGAGCAACACTTGAGGATGATATTAGAGCTACTCATAAACCAGAAGTTGTACACAAAATTCTCAAAATGCGAATTCTGGATTCGTGAAGTACAATTTCTTGGTCATATGGTTAATGAAAAAGGGATTCAGGTAGATCCTGCCAAGATTGAGGCCATTAAGAAATGGGAAGCCCCAAGAACCCCGACAGAGATTCGACAGTTTCTTGGTTTGGCAGGCTACTATCGACGATTCTTTGCGAATTTTTCAAAAATTACACAACCGCTCACAGCTTTAACCCAGTAGGACAAGAAGTTTGTTTGGGGAGAGAAACAGGAAGAAGCATTCGAGACCCTTAAGCAGAGACTTTGTAATGCACCTATTTTATCCTTGCTAGAGGGTTCGGAAAACTTTGTGGTCTATTGTGATGCATCACATCAAGGCTTAGGATGTGTGCTAATGCAAAAAGATAAGGTCATTGCATATGCCTCAAGGCAACTCAAAGTGCACGAGAAGAACCATACTACGCATGACCTAGAATAGGGAGCCGTAGTATTTGCACTTAAGATATTGAGACACTACTTTTATGGTACCAAGTGCACTGTGTTCACTTATCACAAAAGCCTTCAACACATCTTCAACCAGAAGATGTTAAATATGAGGCAAAGAAGATGGGTTGAACTACTTACTGATTACAATTGTGAAATCAAGTACCATCCCGACAAAGCAAATGTGATAGCTGATGCTCTGAGTAGGAAGGAAAGAGTGAAACCAACAAGGATGAGGGCTTTGGGAGCAATTGTAAACACCAGTCTGAAGGCACAAATTCTCAAAAATCAAAAGGAAGCATTAAATAAGGAGAATTTGAAGAATGAGACCCTACATCGCATAGAGACCAAGTTTCAACTGAAATCATATGGAGTGTATTACTTGGGAGACAAGGTTTGGATACCTAAGATTGGCAATCTTAAATCCATAATTTTGGATGAAGCCCATCGATCAAAATACTCAGTCCACCCGGGAGCGGATAAGATGTATAAGGATCTTAAGGAACATTATTGGTGGCCTGGAATGAAGAAAGACATTGCACTATATGTAAGCATGTGTTTAACTTGTGCAATGGTCAAGGCTGAACACCAAAAACCATCTGGTCTACTTCAACAACCCGAGATTCCCCAATGGAAGTGGGAACAATTATAATTGGATTTCATCACAAAGTTGCCCAAAACTGGGAAAGGGCATGATACAATTTGGGTGATTATAGATCTACTGATGAAATCTGCTCATTTTCTACCAATCCGAGAAGATTATAAGATGGAAAAGCTGGCTCAGATTTACATAAATGAAATCATTACTCGGCATGGGGTACATATTTCCATTATCTCGGATAGGGACAGTCGATTTACGTCAAGATTTTGGCAATCACTTCAAGGAGGGTTGGGTACACGTTTATATCTAAGTACTTCATACCACCCTCAGACGGAAAGAACAATCCAGACACTGGAAGACATGTTACGTGCATGTGCATGTGCCATAGATTTTGGTGGAAGCTGGGATATGCACCTTCCGTTAGTCGAATTTGCATACAACAACAATTATCATACCAGTATTTAATGTGCGCCTTATGAAGCATTATATGGACGCAAGTGAAGATCTCCACTCAGTTGGCTAGAAATTGGCGATCGGAAATTAACTAGACTTGATATTGTCCAACAGACTACTGACAAGATTGTAACCATCAAGGATCGACTCAAGGCTGCAAGAGATCGCCAGAAAGGTTATGTTGATAACCGGAGGAGACCATTAGAGCTTCAAAATGGAGATAAAGTACTTTTAAAAGTCTCACCATGGAAAGGAATAATGCGCTTTGGGAAAAGAGGAAAATTGGTTCCCCGATATATCGGTCCATTTGAAGTATCTGAGAAAATTTGACTAGTGGCATATAAGTTGAAACTGCCGCAAGAGTTGATTTCTATTCATGATACATTTCATGTGTCAAATCTCAGAAAGTGATTAACGGATGAAACACTGATCATACCATTGGGAGATATACAAATTAATGATCATCTGCGCTTCGTTGAAAAACCAATTGAAATCATGGATAGAGAAGTCAATCAATTGAGGCGTAGCAAAATCCCAATTGCAAAAGTTCATTGGACTTCGAAGCATGGACCGGAGTACACGTGGGAAAGAGAGGAGTATATGAAAAACAAGTATCCCCACTTGTTCTCAAACAAGTCATGATCTAGGATTTGACGAATAAATTTCGGGACGAAATTTTTCTGGCATGGGGAGACTGTGACATCCTTCGTTTTTTTATCATCAGGTTAGCACCTTTATAGTGACTCTATGTTTAGAATTATATTTTATTAGGATCCAGTCATGATTAAATAGAATTCATCTGGCTTAGTTCCCAAATAATAGCTCAGAGAACCTTGCTTCGAAGGGTAACTGATAAAGTTAACTTATGTAATGCCAAATATATTAAAAATGCTCCAAATAAAATAAAGTTGATATTATAAACATCTAAATTAAAATACAAAAGTCTCATTTGAGTGTCCAAATAATATTATCAAAAGGTGGAGCTTTGAATTAATAATGTCATTTTTTTAATAATGTTTGGCAAATTATATTTTTGGTTATAATGGGTTTATTCTTGTTTAAAAGAAAAATAAAAGTTTTTTTATTGGGTTTGGTTAGAGGCCAGCCCATTTTCTTCTTTAAAATCCACATAAAAATACCCCACATCCTTTTAAAACTCTCATTTCCAATTATCATATTTGCTTAAACCTTTCCTCTGCCTAATCTCACTCTCTCTCTAAATCAAACCCCCTCCAGCCGATTCCATCCTCAAAGTACCTTTAGGAAATCTGTCAATCTTGAAGAATATTCAAGATTTCAAGAAAAATGTATTATACTAGTTATCTTACCTTTATAAAATAACAAAAATTCTTATTTTTCCACTCCTAGTTCTCGTTCTTGTAAATAAAGTTTATGGAGAACTCAAAAGGGGAGATTAACATCAAAGACATGAAAATGTGTTCAAAATGATGGTAATCTATGATCCACGAACTTTGAACTCTAAGAAAGTAGGAGAAAACCCATTGCATGTGGAATTTAATCATGAAAAGATGTATTTTGAAATCTGGCAGAATCTTGCATGCATCTCAAATCGGTTTTATCTTCCTCAAAACTCAATGGAATTGGGTAATTCTTTTTCTGGAGGTTAGCCTTAATTTTTGGCTTTAAAATAGAATTAAAATCTTTGAAAAATGATGAGTTTAGACCGCCCAAATGGCAGTCACTCGAAGAGTGTGCAATCTGTTTTGGGGGTTGTGTCACTCAAGGTTGTAGGGTATTAATGAGTGCCTTAAACCCATYCAAAATTMTTGATATTTGGGAAAAGACTGTTTAACTCATTATTTTGGATGATATAAAAAGTTGGACGTAAAATGATTTTTGGAAGATTCCTTTTTATAGTGAATTGTGAGACCAAAAATACCAGAATTTATATTCTGTCCAAATATCAGCTTTTGTGCAAAGGTCTTTGATTTTAAAAATATATAATTGCTGGGCTATTTTTTTTTGGAACAGATAATAAAAGTATCAACTTTAATTCATAAAAACCGTTGGCATTACATAAGATATAATTTGGCTTTATCTTTATCAAGACTCGTTACGTGATCTAATTATTGGATTCAGACTGTTTAGGAAGGTTAGGGCGGACGTTGAGCATTTCAAACGTCATCTCCTTGGATTCGTCTAACCTGTGAGTTTTCACGACCCCACTTTTAAGGCTTTTTGTTTAATTAAACTGGGGGAAAAACATGAAGTTATGCAAACTATACTTTATGAAACTATTGGACTAAAGAACTGTTTAGTCAAAAATTGTTTATACCTGGAGTAAAGAACTGTTTAGTCAAAAAAAAATTTTTGTCATGAAATATTGATTGTTTTGCACTATGATATAAATACTAAATTGATGTACTTGGGAGTATGTTTCCAAATAAAGTCCCCGTCCGTAAACGTTACTTGTTAACTCGGGCATGTCCCCGGGGAGTGGTAATTGTGGATAGCCGCTATTGTGTTGGCAGTCCCACCCAGAAAGGGGTGCACATTACCTATGTTTTTTAGTCTAATCATGTGGAATTTGGACCACCGCTGAATTAGTACTACTACGAACTGTGGGACCTAAGTGAGTGTGTGGGCTACTTAAGGTCGTTCGTAAATAATGGGGCACATTAGTCAGGAAAGGCTCAGTAGCGTCTCAAGTTTAAACATCGTGGTAGATTTACATTTATTAAGTGCAAAAGTTATGTACAGGTTAGCAAGAAATGATTTATGCATTGTAATGTTTTGTGCATATGAAAACCCGTGAACTCACCAACTCTTTGTGGCGACACCGATTGAGTTCAGTTTGCAAACTTTTGTAAAGATGTATTCAATCCCAACTTGGTTATGGGTGTTTAATTCGAATCTTTTGTAAAACTTGAATGGTGTTATTTATTATCTGCTGTTGTGACTCGCTTACCTGTTACATCTCGTGTTTCCGCTTTAGCGAGGTGTGACATGAATTTTCTCTGTAAAGTCCTCAGTCTCTGTATTTTTCCTCCCAAAAGAGTTCGTCTCAGCATTTAATTCATTTTGAACTTTTTGGAGTTTATTGAACAAATCTTTATTAGACTTACTCCATGTTTTTAACTCTTCTTCACACTCTTTTCTGACATCATCCAAGGATTTTTCAAATTTATTAMTATGATACTTGGAATCATTCTCAACTCTTTCTAATACTTCTTTATGCTCTCGTTTCAAATCTTTAATAAACTCCACATTAGCATGATTCTCAGAAAATATATTTATGTATTTTTCTTTATAGTTCACAATGCTCTTCTTCAGTTCAATAGTCTGAGCTCTCATCTCTTGATTCTCCTTCTTTAGGATATCTGCCATTAAAAAAATAAGATTGATCAAATATAGGATCTATGCAGTTTAAGAAAAATGATTAAAGAAATGTATTCTAAAAGTATTACACAATGACCCTAAAAAAATTCAAACTTCACACAATTGTCAAACAAATGAAAATTTTCACAAACAAAATTTCAATACTCAACCAAATATAACAATCTTGACACTTTGATTTAATCTTGACAACTTAATATGAACACCATGCACATAAAATAATAAAAGCYGGACAAGATTAGTATGCAAGAATATCAACCTATGTACTTAAATTGCACACAACATGGTCTAAGTTCGGCCAAGACAAGTTTTAAAACGCTCACTACACTTACTGCCTAACTTGCTCACCTCTCAATATAAATCGATCACCTCAAGCTCTTAATCCGGTCAAAGTAACCTCTAAATTGCTCAAGTATATGTATCTAAATTGCTCAAACAGTCCAACTAAGTTGCTTACCTCAACTTACCTAATTGTCCGAATTCACTCAAGGAGTGATTCTTAGGTTGACCGAATTCGCTAAAGGGGTGGTTCTTAGGTTGTCCGAATTCGCTGAAGGAGTGGGATAGGCTAAGTATAAACCGCTCACAATGACAACCAAGTCCGCTCAACACTGCATGAAAAACACTTACTACTTGATTAAATCGCTGAAAATGGTGTCTGTATACGGTCACTACACCCTTCCCTTATGTCCGAATTTGATCAAACCTATTTTCTCTAGTGTCCGAATTCGCTCAGACTGAAAGATAAATCGCTCACCTTGTGACCGAATACGCTCAAGACTATACTCAAGGGGTGTTCGGGATTGATCAAATTGCTCAACCACTTAGATTCCTGATGACTAAATCCGTTCAAAACTAAGATGATAAATTGCTTACTAGTCTACCGAATACGATCAAGTTCGCTTACTTTATGTCCGAATTCGGTCAAAACATCAAACAAAGAGATGCTAAAACACTCAAATGTTCAAGATCGCTCACAAGTTAGCTTAAGACAGAACCTTAAATCCGCTGAATACTAAGCCTAAATCGCTTATCATGAGATCTAAACCGTTCACAGCAAAATGAAACCCGCTCACTGCATGAATGCCGCCAAGTATAAATCACTTAGTTAGTGTCCGAATCCGGTTAAAACCTCGCTCAAGTCTAACACTATTAATGACCGAATACGGTCATTCCTCGCTCAAGGTATGTTAGAATTCTCTTAAACCTCTCAAATACTTAATCTAAACAAGCTTATATCCAGCCAAACTTCTGATCAAAACACTTACTGCAACCTATAATCCACTCAACTAACAAGATTCAATCGTAAACAACAATCAAGATTAGATCAAAACAGCAAACGAACACAAACTTTACAAAAAATCAAACAAAAGATAGATAAAAATCTAACTTTTTGATGAGTTTTCATAAGAACATGAAGAACATCAAAATTCATAAAACTCTATAAATCTTTACTGTCGATGATCAAATCATAAAGTTGTAAGAACAAAACTGATTCACGGCATCAAACTGTACACAATGATCACAAATTTAATGATTAAACATCCAAAAATGAAATATTTGAGAGAAAAAATTGTATAGGACAAAGATGAGTCTTCAAGAACACTTATGAACTCCAAAAAAAAATCATAGAATTTCCAGAAAATTGTGCCATTCTCGATGATTTCTTCAATCAAGTTCTTCCAATCCGGCTTTGATACCAATTGATAGGTCCACAATCAATCAATCTTCATATAAACTCTTCAACAATGGCAGATCTGACATGAACTTCAAGAACATCATAGAGAGAATTGAGAGAGAAAGTCATCATAAGGAAACTAGTCAAACTTTTCTTTACGTAATCATATTTTTACAATAAGCTTCCCTCTTAACAATTACAAAACAAACACCCTTTATATAGGGTCAAACATTAAAGTCCTAGTCAAAGTCAAACTTTACAGAAAAGTCAAACACGACGACTTTTACAATTATAGACAATATTTAACTTTCAAGACGAATACAATTTAATACTGATTTTTAGTCCTAACAAGGGAGTAATGCGTCTGGTACTCGGGGAAGACCTACGGTGAACAGAGGAGGAGAAGGAGGGGCATGGGGACGGTCCTTCCAAATGACAAAGAACGAGGCAGAAGCGTCACCAGATGTAGTAACGGGTACCTTCCTCTGAATGCAATATATGCTAATGTGTTATTTGACTCTGGCGCAAACTTTTCATTTGTATCCCCATTATTTGCTCAAACTGCATGTATGAATTATGTGTTACTTGATAATGAATTAGTAGTTGATACTGCTAATAGTCAGGAAACTGTTACTAGTGTGTTCAATAACTGTATTATTGTTATTGAGGGCAGTGAACTACCGATTCGGTTATTCCCTATGCCAATAAAAGAGTTCGATGTGGTGGTGGGTATGGACTGGTTGGCAACATATCAGGCTAGTATTGTTTGCAATCAGAATCACCATACTAGTATCTTGACGGTAATGAAGGCTCAGAAAAGTATTTGGAAAAGATGTCAGGGATGTTTGGCATATGTAATTGACATTAAGAAAGAAAAAGAAAATGAGGAATCGATTCTGATTTTTAATGAATATCCAGAAGTATTTCCAGAAGACTTATATCGATTACCACCAGACAGAGTCGTTGAATTTCAAATTGATCTTGTACCAAGGGTTGCACCAGTAGCAAAAGCCCGTACCGGTTAGCTCCATCTGAATTGAGGGAATTGGTTGCATAGTTGAAAGATTTAACTGACAAGGGATTTATTAGTCCCAACACTTCACCTTGGGGTGCTTTGGTCTTATTTGTCAAAAAGAAAGATGGGTATATACGAATGTGTATAGACTATCGAGAATTAAATAAGTTGACAATCAAAAACAAATATCCTTTACCAAGGATTGATGACTTGTTCGATCAATTGGTGGGAACAAGTTATTTTTCCAAGATTGATTTAAAGTCAGGATATCATCAGCTCAAAGTTAGGGAAGAAGATGTTGCCACAACAGCATTCAGAACTAGGTACGGGGATCATGAAATCTTAGTTATGCCGTTCGGCTTAACTAATGCGCCCGCAACCTTTATGGATTTGTTGAATAGGGTATGTAAGAAATATTTTGATAAATTCGTTATTGAGAAAGGAAAAGTTGTATGCAGAACATCTTCGTCTGATATTTAGAATTATTGAGAAAGGAAAAGTTGTATGCAAAGTTATCTAAGTGTGAGTTCTGGTTAAGAGAAGTTCACTTCTTGAGTCATGTGATTTCAGAAGCAGGAGTAAAAGTAGATCCAGCAAAAATATAAGCAGTTGCAAGATGGGAAGCTCCAAAAACTCGTTCTGAAGTCCGAAGCTTTTTGAGACTGGCAGGCTATTACCGCAAGTTCATCCTGGACTTTTCTAAGATAGTCGTGCCATTGACCAAATTGACTCGGAAGAACATTAAATTTCAGTGGGAAGAACAGCAGCAAAAGGCTTTTCAGTTATTAAAAGACCATCTTTGAAGCGCACCGGTGTTAACTCTACCAGATAGATCTGAAGACTTTATGGTTTACAGCGATGCTTCAAAGTTAGGGTTAGGATGTGTTTTGATGCAGTGATGAAAAGTGATTTCTTATGCATCAAGACAGTGGAAAGACCATGAGAAACATTATCCAACCCATGACATGGAATTAGCTGCAGTGCTGTTTGCTCTGAAAATTTAGAGACATTTTCTTCTGGGAACAAAGTGTCAGATTTATATTGATCATAAGAGTTTGCAACAATTGTTCAACTAGAAAGAATTAAATTTGCGACAGCGTCGGTGGATTGAACTTGTAAATGATTATGATTGTGAAATCCTCTACCATCCAGGAAAAGCCAATGTGGCAGCTGACGCTTTGAGTAGGAAAGAAAAGAGCGTAACCATTAAAACTGTGGCAATGAGAATGAATTTGGTCCCTGAAATTCATAAAGAAATTCAGAGATGTCAACAAGAAGCTATAAAAGAAGAATTTGTTAAGACATAAAGGTTGGGTAAAATGATTTCAACCTTGGAACAGAATGACGAAGGACTAATGTGCTTTGAAGGGCGAATTTGGGTACCATGTTTTGGTGATACCAGAAACACTATATTAAATGAAAGACATAAGTCCCGATACTCTATTTATCAGGCACGAATAAGATGTATAAAGATTTGAATCCTTTTTATTGGTGGCCCGGATTGAAGAAAGACATAGCTAAATATGTGGAACAGTGTCTGACCTGTTTACAGGTTAAGATTGAACATCAGAAGCCATATGGAAGTCTTCAATCTTTAGAAATACCTGTATGGAAATGGAATCACATTACAATGGATTTTGTCATGAAGTTGCCTCGAATTCCAAAGGGGTATGACGCGATTTGGGTAATTGTTGATCGTTTATCTAAATTTGCACATTTTCTACCAATAAGAGAGAAGTACTCACTAGAAAAGCTAGCATAGATTTACATCAAAGAAATTGTGACTAGACACGGTGTTCCATTATCTATTATTTCTGATAGAGATAGTGGGTTTACTTCAACATTTTGGGAAGGATTGCAGAAAACTTTGTGGTCTGAAATCCGACTAAGTACAGCTTATCATCCGCAGACTGATGGGCAGAGTGAAAGAACTATCCAGACTCTCGAATAGATGTTGAGAAGTTGTATTATTGACTTCGGGGGATAGTGAGAAAATCACTTGCCATTAATAGAGTTTGCATACAACAATAGTTACCATTCTAGCATCGAAGCGGCAATGATGAAGTGTTATATGGACGTAAATTTCGAACGCCGTTGTGTTGGAATGAGGTGTGTGAAAGACAGCTGAAAGGTCCATAAATTGTCCAAGAAACTTCTGAGAAGATCGAACAAATAAGCAAAAGAATCAAAACAGCACAAGTTCGCCAAAAAAGTTATGTTGATAATCGTCGAAAGCCGATTGAATTTGGTATAGGTGATTTTGTGATGTTAAAAGTTTCACCATGGAAGGGTGTCGTTAGGTTTGGAAAGAAGGGTAAGCTCAGTCCGAGGTATGTGGGGCCGTTTAGAAGATGTAAGCGAATTGGACCAGTAGCATATCAGTTAGAGCTGCAAGAAGAACTGAGTCTGATTCACAACACTTTCCACGTGTCGAATCTGCAGAATGTTTGGCCGACCCGAGTTTAGCTATACCACTGCCAGAGGTTAAATTAGACAGAGGTTAAATTAGACAGTAAGCTGAACTTTGTGGATACACCAAAAGCTGTAATTGACCGAAAAATGTTGAGAAACAAAGAGATAAGTCTGGATAAGATTCAGTGGAAGTTTCAGAAAGGACCAGAAGCGACATGGGAATTGGAGTCAAAAATGAGATCAAAGTACCCTTGGCTCTTTAATTAAAGGAATTACGGGACGAAATTCTTTTAAGGGGTGGATGATGTGATAACCAGATCCTGATTGTCACCTGAGGTAATAAATATATAAATATTTATTATATGTGACTACGTGACAACATGATAAATTGTTTGTTGATCCTCTCTCTCAGTGATTTGATGATAATCCTTTTTTCCTTTCGATGTATTTTAGTTTCTGTATTTTCAGTTCAAGCGATCAATACACTGAGTATGTTCAGTGATCGCTGAAGAACTCGCTTTGTAAATCATTCAGAGACAACAATACTTCAAGAAAACAACACTCACACCAAAGATCCTTCA
>NW_020201930.1:0-1665 GCF_001531365.2 Cynara cardunculus var. scolymus
AAAATCAATATTTTTTAATATTAATATTTTTATAAAATAAAAAATAATATTTGTAATAGTATATATGTATTATAAGATAATTAAAAAAATTAGTATAAAAAAGAAAAAGACAACAAAAAAACAAAAAAATAAAAAAATAACAAAAAATGAAATGATTAACTTAAGGATGGCAACGGGGCGGGGATGGGGCGGGGTTTGCAATCCCCGGCCCCGGCCCCGGTCAACTTTCGGTCAACCCCGGTCAACCCCCGGTCAACACCCGGTCAATTTAAAATTAATTAGTTTTTTCTAAGGAATATCAACATACCAACATAATTAGTTAATTACATCATATCTAGTCTTACCTAATAAAAATAATAAAATTTTAAAATTAACAATAATCCAAGAAGATGGAAAATTTAAAACAAGTGTTTTCCAAATTTATCGAACAACACATAATTCCATACTCCAATGATCCAATCCCTCATCAATCAACATCTTCATCGTATCCAATCATTTGATCAAATCCTTTTGGTTCTCCGTGTTTTTGATCTGAAATAAAAGAATTAAGAATGCAAGTCAGAATAATTATATATACCAATTGCAATTTACGTAATTATTACAACAAACAATTTATATAATTATTACCTTCAATTTCTTTCCTTAGCCAACTTTGGCTGCACATCAAAGCCCCAATTGTTTGCGATTTTAGTCGACTTCATTGTTTCGTTACCTTGTTTCCACTCATGCTAAAAGCCGATTCCAAAGCTACTGTTGAAATAAGAATGGCCAACACATCCCTTGCAATCCGCTGCATGATAGGAAACTTGATACCATTGCACTTCCACCATGTTAATATATCAAACTCTTCTTCATCCAGCGGTAACAATTTCTCTGACAAGTAATCATCTAACTCGGTCTTTTCAAACATGTCATCCTCAGATATCATATTCTGAAAATCCAATTGCCATGAGGCCTTGGTTGAAGAAGAATTCCCCTCACTTGAAAGAGAAGTGCCACTTTGTCTTTTCATTTTATTCTGATCATCTTTCTTTTTGTACTCCTCAAATAAATCATTACATAGAGTCCTTATCCTCATAACCTCATCTTTTGAGCCCACACCATAAATCTTCGGGAAGAAATAGTTTATCAACTTTAACTTATATCTAGGATCTAGAACAATGGCCACACTCATCACATCATGTATGACTCCCCAATATTTATCGAACTTAAACAACATACTTGATGCCATGTTCCTAATAACGTCATTTTCATCGTCTTCCCAWCTCTTAATAGATAATTTTATGTCACATATCAAAGGGAAGAACATGTTGGAAGTGGGGTATTTGGTCCCGGAGAATGTCTCTGTCACACGATAAAATAAATCTAACTTCTCACAAACATTAGTCGCCATTCTCCAGTCTCAGGACTAATATTTGACCCCATAGGCATGCTTACAGATTCGTTTGTATCATTACCCATCGTATTACGTCCAATGTCTTCTGTGTTTTTGTTTTGTGAATTTTCCATCTTAGAAAAAGAATCAGAAATTACTCAATTAGGCACAATGACAACGAGATACATTCATTTAAATAAAAGCTCCAATCTTATCTCAACATACATGTAACAATAGCTCCAATCTTATCTCAATCTTATGGAAACAACTCAACAAGTGAACAAAAATAC
>NW_020201930.1:1895-15904 GCF_001531365.2 Cynara cardunculus var. scolymus
TAACTGTTAATAAACAATAAACATATGATGATATGAACTTAAAGCAAAGGGTTTACGGCCCTAACCTCGAATCCTCGATGGCAGAGACGGAGACGGTGACGGTGTCGGTGTCGACTGTCAAGTGCGGCCTGTGGTGTCGCCTGTCGAGTGCGGTGACGCTGGTGAGTGGTGACGGTGATAGGCGTGAGCCGACAGGAGTGTGGAGGTCACGAGGGTCGACGGACGAGTGGACGACGGTGTAGAAGAGATCGAAGTCGACGAGAGCGGAGAGTGGAGACTGGAGTGTTGACGAGAGCGGAGAGTCGTCGACTGTCGTCTGTCGAGAGGAATTTTAGGGATGGAGGAGTCGATGTCGATGGAGTATGGACTGATGGTAGGGATGGAGGAGTCAATGGAGTATGGATTGGACTGATGGAAGACGATGGACTYTGACATATCAATTACATAAGCCCAAATAATTAAAATATCAACATAAGCCCAAATAATTAAAATATAACATAAGCCCAAATAATTAAATATTTAATATTTATATATATACMGGGTACGGGGCGGGTCGGGGGATACTATACCCGGCCCCGGCCCCAACCCCGGTTTGCCTCAACCGGGGATCCCCGGCCCCGGTACCCGGTTTAGCGGGGAATCCCCGTCCCCGTCCGGGTCAGGTGAACCGGGTTCCCCACCGGGTCGGGCCAAATCACTATCCCTAGATTAACTAACCATAAAGGTGCCATTAATATAAAATAAGAATGTCATTAGCCTTTCCCCGATAAAAATACTTTTTTCCCTATTTCCCGTTTTTATTCATGTCCCATTCACACCAAACATGAGATAATTAGTTCTTGCTGTCACGCCTGGAATAGTATCCCATGGAATAGTATCCCATATACCAATGTACATTGCACTTACGAGTCTATCAAAACACAAGAGTAGCCTTTACTTTCTGTTCTGCTATAAAAGAGATTCTTTTTCTCTAAATCGTTCGAGTAGTCGAGATAAGTTGTTGCCCACGATAACCCTAAAATTTCCTCCGATTCCGTTTTGTAACATCGGACGTTTGCCAGAACTACGTAGCCATGGCTATGGCGGCACCGGGACAGCTGAACACGACCGAATCCCCAACCTGGGGATCTCGAAGTGTTGACTGTTTCGAAAAATTGGAGCAGATTGGTGAAGGAACTTACGGGTCAGTCGCTAACATCATCTGTTCTACTGATTTTCATTATTACTTTTCACGTATCTTTATCAAGTTCGGTTTTCTAATTGGTTATTGGCCTTCAATTTATAGGCGACTGAATTTGAACAAAAACATCTTCTCCTAGAAGCTAAGCAAGCTTGTTTTTCCTGCCACTCTACTATAAGAATTTTCTTTGCTCACTTTTACCAACATATTGACTACAAAATGCACACTCGTCACAGCATTTTGAAATAATACAGGTGATAATGCAGTGTCAATTATCACGTTCAAACCCTCAAACTCTTTCAGGAACTTTTTTTTGTTGGTGTCAAACTTCTAGAGTATCTTTTAAGGTAAAAATATTTCCTGGCCGTGGTTCTGAAAACCCAGTTGAAATAATGTGAATATGGAATATGATAGGAGATCAACGAGCAGCCCTAACACCTCTTCTGAAAACCCGATCATGTCGTCTGTCTTACAGTCAATTCTCAAAACAGTTATTTCAGGGTGATTTATCTGAAAACACAAATTAAAGGATGCGAAAGATTCTAAATCCTAGCAAGGGAAACAATTCTGGGTGCTTTGTAGAGGGTCTGGTTGCCCACTGATAAGATATTACTTACCTAAGCAGTAAGCAATCCAGGTATCACTTGATACAGATGCATTTGCTGGTTTGCGGCTTGTCTCTATTGGTCCAATTGAAGCAGGTTCGTAGAGCCTCCCAAAAAAAAGTTCCATAATTTGAAGATCCTCCATGAGGTCATCTTCGTAACTGGGTCTTTGAATGTAATAATTCATGGTGTACTTTTGGAAGTATATTGGCTAGAAGTTCTAAGTTTGTATGTAACTGTCAGAAACTCAGAATATGGAGTAGAGTGGCCAAAAGGATATTTTCATATTAGAGTGGCTGATACAACTAAATGGCTTGGTACAAGGCCAAAAACACCTTTTTATGTTAGAGATAGTTCTCCTTAATGGTTTGGTTTGAACAGAATAATGGTTACGGCAATAAGTTATCTTGTGTGTATAATTCGTAACTAGAATATGGAGTAAATGACCAACAAACATTTTCTCAGTGAAGTGTCAGATACTATTTATCATCTGGGAGGCGTCACACTGTGTGTTTGTGTATGTATAGCTAATGTAATACCTGTGACAATGCAATGTCAATTATCATGTTCAAACCCAAAACTCTTTGAAACACCCTTTTTTGTTGATATCAAAATTATAAGTATTTTTAAGGTAAAAATATTTCTTGACTGTGGCTCTGAAAACCCAGTTGAGATAATGTGATATTGAATGTGATAAGATAACTACTGTTTTGTACTTTTGGAATCTCAGTTGGATAAGATAGTAGAAACTGACATGATGTATTCATGTTTACCATTAGAACTGCATAACTTGTGGAAGGGGAGTGTGGAACTTACTTGGAGATTTGTAACAAAATATGAACTCTCTCTCTTATTATAGTTTTTCCATTTCAATTAAGTTTCTTCTCCATTCACCTGAAAAAGAAATATCATTCTTTCTTAGGGATAAAGTTCCAAGCTTCCTTTTTTGGGCTATACTCCCATATTGGCTTTGATTGAACAAGAACAACATTCTTGGATGTAATTTGAATTAGTGGGGGTAATAAATAACTATAGAAATATATGTAAACAATATATTTTTGTAAGGGTACCTTTTTATTTGGAACAACGCAAATATCTTTTGTATATGTGTGCTTACATTTATCGATAATCTTATTAGTCTTAGAGGATCTATTTCTGCTTAGCTTTATCGTGGAATTTACATGCATCTTTTGGGCCATCTCTTATTTTGGGCCATCTCTTACCTTGGCCCGTATGTCCTGACACAAGGTTAGAATTCTAGCTCTTCTAGAGTGGTATCTCACTGATGGCTCGGACCCCTCCCAGAAGGAGGCCTTCTTCGCCTTCCATCTAATGTATCTGCTAAATTTGTCTATATAGGCCAATTATCTAAAACTGTACATTGAATTCATGAAACCAACAACTCAATTCGTCATATCACATAGGAATTTTTTGATGTTTGTTTATTGTTATGGTATATCATTCATGCTTGCCAGCTGAGTTACTCCCTTAGTTCCAAAATAAATGTTCATGATGAAAAACACTGTTTAAGAAATGTGTAATTATGACAATATTTAATTACATGAATGACAATTTTACCTTTAATGATCGAGGCAAACATTCTCTCTCTATCCATCTCATCAACTCTTCAAATATGCATGCCTCATAATTAAGGGTAGAGTTGGAATTATAACTATGTACTTCTAAA
Source organism: Cynara cardunculus var. scolymus (assembly GCF_001531365.2). Lineage (NCBI taxonomy): Eukaryota > Viridiplantae > Streptophyta > Magnoliopsida > Asterales > Asteraceae > Cynara > Cynara cardunculus. The sequence goes on from NW_020201930.1 coordinate 5,368, forward strand.
GTGGGCATTTATTTTGGGACAAATTTAAATAGAAACATAGGAACTCATTTTGGGACGTAGGGAGTATAAGAGAGAAACTATAGAAAGCGGACACTTTTTTTGGGATAAACAACACAAATATCATTTGTATGCGTGAGCTTATATATAACAACAATCTTATTAGAGTCTTAGAGGGTCTATTTAGCTTTTATCGTGGAATTTACATGCATCTTTTGGCCATCTCTTCCAGCTTCTACATTTGCTTAAACTTGTCTACATAGGTCAATTATTTAAAACAATAAATTGAATTCATGAAGCCAACTACTCAATTTTTTCATGTTCATGTTAGAATTTTTTTTGATGCGTTTTTGTTTATTATTATGGTATATCATTCTTGCTTGCCGACTGAGTTCCTCCTTAGTTCCAAAATAAATATCAACGACAAAAAACACGCAGTTTAAGAAATTTGTGATTATTACAATATTTAAAAATTTGAATGACAATTTTACCCTTAATGATAGAGGTAAACACTCTTTCTTTCCCTCCATCTCATTAACTCTTAAATATGCATGCATCATAATTAAGGGTAGAGTTGGAATTTAGCAAGTTTTAGACCATCTAGCAATAATTTACACTATTCATCAGAATAGTACTAATCCTCTCCAACTAGTTAGTACTAAATTATAGCACTTTTATATATTTGACCTGTATTTATTAATTTTTCAGTTAACTATAACCATCTTTTGAATATGTTAATTAGTTTAAAACTTTTAACTTAATTAGTTAAACATATATTTATACTTTATTTAACTATAATAATTTTTTATGTATATTAATTGTTTTAGTAAATTAGTTAAATTTATACTTTGATATCTTATTATACCAACACACTTAATTTAGTATTTAGTCTTACAACATTTTAACTTGTTAAAATTTCAACCTATTAAAACAAAACATATATCAAAATAAATATTTGAGTTAAAATGAGGTTCATCAAAGTGTGCTTGAACGTGGGTTATTCTTGACCCACCAAAAAGCACTTAAAAGCATCGGTTGGATATTACTTTTTGCTATATTATGACACTTTTACTCTTTCTTACAGCGGTTGGAGATGGATATAACTATATATTTTTAAAAGTGGACACTTATTTTGGGAAAAACTTAAAAAGAAACGTTGGCACTGATATTGGGACGAAGGGAGTATAAGAGAAAGCATACATGCTTTACAATGTCCTCCTCCGTGCTCTGCCTTCTCTATCAAAGTCACTTTTCATCATTTACCTAGATAGGCCCACTATTGTTCCTTTATTATAATTTTCAGTCACCTTCTTGCCATTGTGTATGTTGCTGGTTCCAAAAGGGTGTTTATAATTGGCAATCATGTTAGCCTCTCCAGATCCAAATTTGTAGTGTGACATGAGAGATTGCTGATTTGCTGATAATATAGCAGTCAACAGAGCTGCATGTTGGGGTGGAAGTAGCTGCAGTTCCTGAAGGAGATATAATATTAAGGTAGCTGCTACAGTACTAATTAGATTGTATATTAACTAGAGTTAGAAGTTGGACTTTTTTGGCTTGGTAGAAATTGTTAGTTCATATTTGTTCAATATGAGATTGCTGCTGAGCAGTTTCCCTATCACATATTACTTTTGTGTCTCCACCAACTTCGCCATATCATGAATTGATATCACCATCCTACTTTTTTTGGTAGTTATCTTCACTTATTTTAATGCTTTTCTTCATTCAAGAAACGACCTTGGTAAGTAGTTTCATAATCGGTGTCCATGGGGAGGGCCATTCTTCTAACTCCATCCCTTCTCAATTGTTCATCTTTTTATGTTTTTGAAATCCTCTTACTTTGGAACTAATAACTTATGATGGAATTGAATTATTATGCCGCCATATCCCAATCTTTGTGCACTTTAGGATCTTAGTACATGCATCTATTCGGGTTGTGTCTATGCGAAGTGTTTCAATAGTTGTTTGTCCTTGATCCAACTCCATATAATACAATATTTTCTTGTCTTAAAATGTTATGAGGATTTGGACATTTGGTGTGACCATCGTGTTTGCTTAACCTCCTTCCCTAAAAGGGCTTGATGAGAATGATGTTGAGTCTTTATTTACTTCGTGCTTGAGATAATAAAGTATAGTATGTGAAACACTCTTTTGTCTTATTGAGCCCTTGGTAGTGGAAGGTCTGAGTGCCTACATTAGTTCAACATGATGTTTGACATCCAAATTTGGAGTCCTCTAGCTCTATTTGATACAATTCAAGTATTTCATTTGGTTAATGGACGATGATTTGGTGGCCAGTTTCTTTGTATATTAACAAGAGGCCTTTTTTATCTACTTTGTGTATTACGTGCCGTTGTCAATGTTAGCCGTTGTTTACTAGAAAATTTATAAGAGTAGTCATTGACATCCTAAGAGATCGCAGACTGGTTAACCAATTGTGGGAAGTGGCAGGTATGTATGCTAGAGTATTTGAGGAAATATTTTAGGGAAGTGCGCATGTATTCTTATGGTATCTAGGAATGCTTCCATTGTTTTGGTGAATATGTCAGTATATCCGAAGATATATTAGGACGTTCAAGCATGACTAGTAGGATGCCTATCCTTATTAATGTCTTCCACAAGAGTCTAAGGTGGTGAGTAGGAGTCCTTTCCCAATATGAAGGTGCTTCAATTAGAATGTTGAAATGTTCTAGAACATGTCATGAGTGGGGTTGACTTATATGTCTTCTGCTTTTTGATGTGTCTAATGTCGGCCAGTCCTCTGGTTTGATCCTTGTGAGAGTTTCAGTTGACGTCTGTGACCTTATATGTGACTTTGGCAGACTTTGTTGTCTCTTCCGGTCATTTGCTAAAATTAGGTTCCAATCTTAACCCTTCTCTCCCTAGCTCATCCCCTGTGTCATTGAGGTTTAGTGTCGATTAGAGCTCATGTAACCTATTTCACCCCATTCAACCATTATTCCAACTTTATAGATTGTAATCTCCCTTCTTTAGTGATCTCCATAGAGGATTAGTATGATTTTCTAGAGACTCATTTTCTATGTTTGGTTCTTCTGTTAGTTTTTGAACTTCAGATTGGATGGGATAGGACTGGACGGGATGGGACAAGACTGGACTAATTGTCTGTCCTACGAGTAGAACCAAACAGGACTAATTGTCTGTCTTGCATTTGGTAAGCTGGACAAGACATGACAAAACTGTTAAAATGACCGGATTTCCCCTAAATGTTGTTTAATGTTATTTTATATTATATAAGAGTTGTAAATGATACAAATCAACCAAAATACATATAATAAATAATTTTATCTATAATATTTATAAAATTATTTTTATACTATAATATAAAAATTCCAATACAAGGACACAACATTTGCCTTTTGTTCTGATTCAGTCTCAATCTCGATCTCTCTCTGCTTCTTGTTGTGTGTGATTCAATCCATTTCTGTACCTAAGGATTTCTCAGTCTCTAATTCAGTACATCTCTTAGTTTCCATTTCAGAATCTAAGGATTTCTCAGTCTCATCTTCCACCATGGTTTCTTCTTAGTCATTTTTTGCAACATCAACTTTCTCATCGTTTGCCATCAATGTTTCCTCCTTGAAATCTTCTTTAACACCAACATATTCCTTTCATGTGCAACCATTCCTTCCCCACCGTGGAAATCGAGAACCATTGAAATTGAAATCACAGACCATGGAAATCAAACACAAAATCATAGAAATCAAGAACATGGAAATCGAAATCGAAGAAGATGATAAATTCAAATCGAAAACCCGAAGAAGATGAGAATTTGTACCTGGAGAGATTGAAGTTGAGGAAGAAGTCCGGAAGAATTCATGCGATGGAGGCGATGATTTTAATTTAGGTTTAGGTATATGATGTTGTAAAAAGGGTATTTTAGTAATCTCATGATTTAGTCCTATGTTGTTCCACCTATTTTGGTGGAACACAAAATCTTAAGTTTTGTCCCAAGAAGGCTTGTTTTTGTCCCATGTTGTCTCATTTGATTTTTGTACCATGGCATACCAAACATGGGACTAATTTTTTGTCCCATCCCACCCAGTCCGCATGCCGAACGCACCCTTAAGATCTAATATGTTAAGTTTGAGGTCCAGTTTGTGTCCCAACCATGTATACAAGTATTTCTAGAAATTGTTTTGTGCTTTTCATTTGGGGGGTTGTAAAGCTTTATTTCGTCTGTGTGTTCATGATTTCTCTGTTGATGATGTATGCCATGTTGCTGTATCTTGTGTGCTTTGATCATGTCAATCACTTACTCCGTCTTCTCTAGTTTTAGTACTTGCTTGCCTCTGTGTGTGTTATATATATCTGTTTGGTTGTGTGCATCTTGTAGATATAGAGTGTTAAGATAGTAATATTATTGTGAGTTTACTGCTTTCATTAGAGTTAATAATTTATTTTCATCCATGCTTACTTGTTTCCTGAGTTTGGAATAGGAATCAATATCTATGTTAGGGATGTAATCCATATGGTTTTGATGATTAGACAAGATTGGTTATTCTTGTAGATTTGATGTAATATGCTTTATAACAGTAATATTACATGTGAGTTTACCTTTGTTCGCTGTTGAGAGAGTAGTGACCTCTCAGGCATGCTGACCGACCGATGCGCTGGCTCCAGTTTTCATCACCAGAATGGCATGGTCACATGTCAGCCTTCAGAGATAGGGGATGTTGAGACTAATGAGATGAATCATGAAAAAAGTTCATGGAACATTGCTCTTAGGCTGCCAGTGGGTGATGAAAAATCATTGACTATACAAACAGCAGGCAACATGTTTTTATATCTAATTGTTTGGTGAGATGCACCACAATCAACATCCAAAGATGATGCACTTGTGGTAGATCATATAAAGAACTTATCTAAAAGTCTAACATATCATTGTGAGTAGACTCCATCATGGCGAAAGGATATGATCAAGAACTAGAAGCTATTCCTCAGTGAGTTATTAAAAGCTTTAGACATGTAGGAAGAATATTATTTTCTGCTGTGCATTGAGTTACAATATAAGGGAATATATATACAAGTAGAGATAATGAGATAGATTGCAACTCCTAACAATATGGGATACATTTATAGAAGCTTCCTTATCAGAGTCTATCTACAACTATCAATTAATCCATATCCACCTATTTTTCTACACTCCCCCTCAAGCTGGATGGTATATGTTATACAATCCATGCTTGATGTTAAACAGTGGCAACTTTAGTGCTTTAGTGAAGATGTCGGCCACTTGTTGAGTAGTAGAAATGTAGGAGACTTTCAAGATCCCCTTGTCAATCTTCTCCTTGATGAAATGACGATACCTCAACATGTTCTATTCGATCATGTTGAACTGGATTATGTGTCATGGCAATAGCAGTTTTATTGTCACACCAAATAGTCATCGGGTTTAGAACCCGAATTCTTAGTTTCTTTAGTAATCGCCTTAGCTATAGTGCTTAACACTGCTTCTTGAGACCACTCCTTGCTTCTTACTTCGCCACGTGACAAGGTTGCCAAACACATAGGAGCAGTAGGCCGAGGTAGAACGCCAATCACTTGACAACTCGCCCAACTTGCCCAACTTGCATCTATAAACACTTCTACACTTCGATTGCCTTGTTTCTTAAACAGTATACCATGACCTGATGTACCTTTAAGATACCGTAGGATTCGATTGGCAGCATCAAGATGATATTGGGATGGTGAGTGCATTATACACCGTGAAATTGGATGGAATTGTAAAAGAAATCTAATGATTGGTGGGGAAATTGAGTGGTTATGTTTAGGGTTTCTGGCTATCGAGAGGCCAAGATCTCCCCACAGACTCACGTCTAAGGGTTTACAAAACAGAATACCTTCTCCTAGACCCTCTCAGACCTATTTATACAAGACCCATGCATTACTAACTTGTACCATTTAGGCATTAACTACTTGTACTTTGTTGACCCATATTACTAAAATGACTTGCTAACCCTTAGGGTATAACAATACCCACCCCCAAACTCTCACCTTGTCCTCAAGGTGGAAAGGAAAAGAAAATAATAATAAAGAAATTAACGCTGCCATGTTACATCTCTCCAACCAGCTGCAACCGGAGATAAACCCTTCCAATTAAGCCCATGTCAGCTCCTTTTCTACACCAATCTCTGAAATCACTAACCACCTTTTGACCGTGTCTTTTCAATGCTAGCACCAAACTAAAAAGAGTCTTTGTAAGTCTGCCCCGACGACTTTCTACCAACTTACAAACTCATCTAAGTGCTCGAGTCCCAATCGACTCTTAGCCCAACTGTCATGAACCGCCACTTGGAAGAAATCTAAACATTTCGTCCCTTGTATTGAGTGGTATAGTGGACACCACAATAGAGTATACTCGTTGATCTCTTCAGCCCAATACGAATTCGTGTAGTTGCACCCACATCATTGTTCTTCCTTGCTTGGTTTGCTCTTATATAGCCATCACATCCAACGATCCCCTTTCCCACATAGGCATGGGCTTCTCCTTCTAGTCTTATGTTCATTCCCCGGGATAGGATGCAAGACTGTCTGATGCTCCCTTCGTTTACTATGTTCAGCTGCCCAATAAGGTCAAGATACTGGTCTTCTCCATAAGGCTCATGAACTCCATTAGAGAACAGAACCAGTAATGTCGTGAACGACAAAAACAAATGCAGGGATAAAAATGCTTGTAACCTGACCTCGTTCTCCAACAACCCAAACTATCTCTTGCTTAATGTAGTTAATTGCATCTTCTCTGCCACTAGGTATCAATCGAGTCTCTAGGTGTTGTGGTGGTGACCGTGGTAGTTGTGGCGGCGGCGAAAGTTTTTGAAGATTGTCGCCCAACACAAGCCCAACCAATTGCTCCATATGCAATCAATGATATGGAGTCCGTTCGGTAGATGTTGGTCCTTATTACGTTTGGCATTGTCTTGGCCTGATTGAAATAAATTGATTGGGTTTGGGCCATAACAAAATCACAAAATTGGGCTTAGGAACTTCTCCATTTTCTTCTTCGATCGAGTCCCCATGATCGATGCCCTTTTTGCCTCTGTTTTGTTCGTTGGTGGAGGAAACGAAGAAAACATAGGCGTCAATGACCATGGGGTTGGCGATTGTAGGAAGGGAGGCGGTACTGGCGAAGAGAGGTGGCGGCAGTGTTCCACCCTGATTCAAATTTGGTATTTTAAGAGTGTGACTTGAAGGTATGGATGAGGAGGGAAAGAACGGTGGTTGTCATCTGCAACTTGCTCGCCTGAAATATGGATTTGTTTGGTATCTAGATGAATTTGAATGATCTTCGTCTTTGCCCAATGAAGCCCTCTTCCCTGTAATTGCTCTTTTCTTCTCATCCCTGTTCTCTGTGATTTCTTTCTTCTCTCATCCCTCTTGACGTTGTGAAAACAAGGGTCCCTCTCAATGTCTTCTTCTACCTCAGACGAAAATGTGCTAACCTTCTTCAACGGCTTATCATACATTTTGATGAGCCTATCCAACAATTTATTCACTATCGCGATATCCCTCTTCAATAACCCAATGTCTTCCTTCAGTGATCTCACATCTTTTTGGACATTTCCGATGCTACCCTCCAACTCTCCCCGAGAAACAACGGATTTACATTTCCAGGATCGATCTCCCTCTGATACCAGATGGTATCAATTGATGTACACCGTGAAATTGGATGGAATTGCAAAAGAATCTAATGATTGATAGGGAAATCGAATGGTTACGGTTAGGGTTTCTTGCTTTCGAGAGTCCAAGATCTTTCCACAGACTCACGTCCAAGGGTTTACAAAACAAAATACCTTCTCCTAGACCCTCTCTCACCTATTTATTAGGGATGAGATCGGTATCGCGAACCAGCCGATACGGATTTTTTTTTTTTGACAAAAAATGAGGACCGAATACCGAACCGAATGTATTGGTTCGGTTTCAGTACCAGTTAGGACCGAAACTTAAAGTTAATAAAAATAAAACAATCAAAACCAAATCGCAAAAGTTGAAGAATTAAAAGTTCAACAATTGCAAATGTTCAATATATCAAAAACCAATCCCTTGACTTTCATCCTTGGAGGAGCCGACTTTTTTGATATGATGGTGATACCGATTTCTTGATTGACAAAACCGTAGGGGCCTTCTCACGCCTGCCACCAGTGGAAGCAAGCACCTTGAAGGGAGTTTTTTTTGTTATGCGATTTTTTGAATTCAAATGGAGGAAGTATGGATTTATTTAGGAATAGATATGGATTATTAGGAATAGATATGGTTTAGTTTTAGGAAAAAGAGATGATTAGTTAGGAGATAGAGATAGAATTGGAATAGCCAAAATGCCCCTTGAGTTACCCGGTTTGGTACCCTTTTTCGGTATAATCCGGATACTGAATACCGAAAACCAAAATTCACGGATTTTTGGGACGGAATACCGAACCGAATATGAGAATTAGGTATCGGTTCAACACGGGATCGGTACGGGACCTGTTCGGTTGGGGAAAAAGGTATGGGAAACTCATCCCTACTATTTATACAAGACCCATGCATTACTGACTTGTACCATTTTGGCATTAACTATTTGTACTTTGTTTATCCATATTACTAAAATGACTTGCTAACCCTTAGGGTGTAACATGCATGAATTGGCTTACATAGTTAACTGCAAAGTAAAATCAAGTTTGGTATGTGCTAGGTATATCAGTTGACGAACAAGACATTGGAATCTCCCCTTGTCGACTGGAACCGTAGAAGTAACATCATGCTTTATATTAGAACCCATAGGAGTAGAGGCTGATCGAGATCCTAGCATCTCGACATCTTTTTGCAAGTCCAAGGTATATTTCTTTTGAGACTAGCTAATTGTTGATTTCGTTCTTGCAATCTCCATTCCCAAGAAGTATTGTAATGGAACCAAGGTCTTTCATTTCGAACAATTTAGCTAGATGGGCTTTGATTTTTGTGATGGCCACGCCATGATCTCCTGTAAGTATAATGTTGTTGACATATACTATTAGGATAACAATCTTACCATGCTCTCTAAGATAGAAAAGAATGTCATTGGAATGGGCTTGAGTATACCCAAATTGTTTAACCATTTGAGTGAATCGATCAAACCATGCTTTTAGGGGACTGTTTGAGACCATAAATGGTTTTCTTGAGATGACAAACGTTATGGGTGCCATTTGGAGCATCAAAAATCGAGGGGTAAGTCCATGTAAACTTCATCGTTGAGGTTGCCATTTAGGAATGCATTTTTTACGTCTAGTTGATGAAGAGGCCAATCGAAGTTGGTAGTTGGTAGTAAGTGAGAGGAGAACCTGGATGGTATTAAATTTTGCAACTGAGGCAAATGTTTCCTAATAATCTATTCTGTATGTTTATGTGTAGCCTTTTGCTACTAACCGAGCCTTGTATCTTTCAATAGAGCCATCACTCTTGTACTTAGCCGTGAACACCCACCTTTCCGTAGGATCATTTACCCATGTACCATTCCTTTGAAGGGAACGAAGCTCTTCAAATACCGCAACCCTCCACTTATTGTCCTGTAAAGCTTCTTGAATATTGGCCGGTTCATTAGTTAAAGACAGATTTGAAACTAGAGCCTTCATAGGTGTAGCTAGATGGGCATAGCTAGAAATTTGGAAATAGGATGAGTGCAAGAGCGTGTAATTTCTGAATGCAATCGGTACATCAAGATCAGATTTCGAAGGCAACTCTTGGGTACCATAGACTTTGGTGTAATTCCTTTCCTTCAGATGTATGTGATTGGGAAGGACTCGGCTTGGCTTGTGGGTTGGGTGGGGACATGTTGTGGGGTTGTAGGTGATGGAGAGGCCGAACATGGAGAGATAGGATCAAATGTTTCTGGAATTGTGGGTGTGGGTGAGGTAGCTTCTGGCTGGTTATTTGCTGAGGTGGTTGGAGAAAATTTCCTAGACCGCCATTGCAGTTTGGTTTGTGGTTTGGAGGTTAAACTACCAAACTGAACCGCGAACGCCCCTATTAGTAGAGAGGACGTTAGAGAGAGGAGCATCAGAGGCAGGGAAGGCCATGGTTTCACTTGTTTGTTAGATCATGTCTTATGTTTCTAGGGAGTGTGATTTCACAAGTGCAAGGGCATGAAAAGAAAAATGATGACTTAATGGATGCAACGCTCTTCAATTGGCTTAGCGAATAAGCCACCATATGTTTCATTAAGCCACAACCGAACAACCCTGTAGGATAAGCCATACATCCCATACAACCCATCAGGACGTTATCGAACAATCTCTAAGCCTATATAATTTTGCTAATATATAACAAGTACAAGTGCCCCTCCGATCTCTGTACTCTAACCCAAAGTGGTCGATGATGTTCTACTCTTTATCACTCCATACTGTCATATGAATACCATTTTTTGTGTATTCATACATGGTTAGACAGGAATTTTAAGTAGGTTAGTACAGTTGCACCCCTTTTTTTTCTATACTAGTCGGTAAGTATCTTGACCAAAAAAAAAAAAAAAAAATAATCCCATGTGTGATTCCAAGCGGATTAATCTCCT
>NW_020201930.1:15925-28800 GCF_001531365.2 Cynara cardunculus var. scolymus
GGGGGGGGGGGGGGAACTGAGAAGTGTTAGTAACTATGATTAATCGGTGTTCGTGTTCGTTTTTTTTTGACATAGTTGGAGCTCTTTCACCTCAATTTAAATGAGTTGGTTGATTCTGAAACTGTTTCCTCTATCTTTGCTTTCTTATGGGAAATATTTTGTTTTTTACCATTCTATTAGCCTGGCAAAAAAATGTTTGTTGGTGTTTTCTCTATGTATAATGTTGTAATATTGTCAATGTTTCCCTTGCAAGTTTTTTCATTCCCCCTCCCCAAAATACATATCTTGTATTCCAGCAAAAAAGACTTGATTTGAGAAAGCGTTATCGCTATACGAAATGAAACTGTGGCTAACACGCTAAGCTAAGATTGAATCAGATCTCTTTAGACAGAAGATCTTTTGTCTCATGGTAGATAGGACCATTTTCCTGCAACGGGAAAAATGGGAGCAGATTTGACTCGACGCAACCTAACAATATATATGGTTTTGGACTTCAGATATTGATTTATTTTTATAGAAATCATTAGTCAAAACATGGTTCTGGTGGAGCTAGCGTATTAAACCTCACGTGCATTAATGGTCTGTGGTTGCCATTTTCAAGCCCTTACAGATAGAACATTCTTTATGCCTTATAAGCTCATCTGCTCATGACCCTCACACTGTCCAACGTTTGAGCGGTTGAGCTCACGTGTTGAATGATGAAGTTGTTGTGATGCCACTTCGATGGCTATTGATCTATCTAGAGATGTTGAAGGACCGGGCATTGGCCAAAAATTTAGGACCAAATCCAGATGGACGGTCCTAACCGGTCCGTAACTGGGCCTTAACTGGTCCTTAAAAACAACTAATACATGTATAAAAGAATGAAGTGAATAATTATTTTAAAAAATATCTTGAATTATCTTTTTATTGCAAACTAATCAAATCTTAAAAAAAAATGAGTTAAATTAAGATATTGTAAACTAATTAATCCTTTTGATGTCTTTGTTTTTTTTAATTTTTTCCGTCTTTTCACATTTTCCATCGTATTTAGTCTTCTTTAAGTGATCCAGTTGAGTAGTGTTTAAATATAAAACATCCAGTATTCTTTCTAATAAACCCTGACTCCATTTGTGTTGAATGTTTGGTCTAAGTGATCAAATGACTGGTTTTTTCAGACTTTGACCGGGCCTTGACTAGACCGGTTTTTCGGTTAACCAAGGACCGGTGTTCAGGCATTATCTGGTGCTTCTTTTTCACTGGTCAAGAACCGGTCCCAGGTTCAAAATTTAAAACCAAAACAGGCTTTTACCTATAACCGGTCCTTGGGCCAGGCCTTTTTTAAGCATTTCTCTTTAGGGCCGGTCCAAAATCGGTTGACCGGTTCTTTGTGCATCTCTAGATCTATCTATTGTTCTGTTTTAATTCAAACTATTCCTTATTGTTCAAAATTTAAAACCAAAACAGGCTTTTACCTATAACCGGTCCTTGGGCCAGGCCTTTTTTAAGCGGTTCTCTTTAGGGCCGGTCCAAAATCGGTTGACCGGTTCTTTGTGCATCTCTAGATCTATCTATTGTTCTGTTCGAATTCAAACTATTCCTTATGATTTTGGAATTCTTTGATTAGAACTTTTATAACTAAGATTTCATTTTGAGCCCATGTATCTTCTGGAAAAGTGAATTTGGTTTAAAATGTTATTTCATCTAGCTAGGCATGACTATTAGTTATTTTTTCTGCTTTACAGCTGATCCTTACTTTTTACAGTTTTTGTCTTCATGATCTTTGAAGAGTTTGTGGTTCAAGTTGGAGTGTTTAATATATTAATCTATTGTTTTGATTAGAATGTTGATAGGATGCACTGATAGAACTTGGTACATTTGGGTTTTGGGGAGTTGTATATTTGTTATTGCAAGCAAGAGTTGCAAACTTTATTTCTTTTCTTTGTTTTATGAGTTATGTTGTGGATATCTTTGTTTTGTTCTAAGTTTGTTGTATAACACACACTAAAACCTGTCTGCTGTGTTCTAATTTCATGATCCTATTTGTTCTATGAAGGGTAACAATTGCACCCACGTCCCTTTGAGCTTCTCCCAATTTAGGTTTGTACGTAATTGCTCATATGTGTGTGTATATCCATCTTTTATTTGGTTGAATTACTTTTAGTTTTGATTTCTGAAGAATAATTGTCTTCCATATTGATTATTCTGGTAGTTCATTTTGAATCATAATGTATTTTTTCTCATTGATACTAAAGTGCCAGTGTACTCTTTTCTTGCTTGTTAAGTCCCTTTTAACTGGACTTACGGTTTTGCGTACTGTTTGATGTTTATCAGTCAAGTATACATGGCTAGAGAGATCAGAACAGGGGAAATTGTTGCTTTGAAGAAGATACGGATGGATAATGAGAGGGAGGGGGTAACACATCCTTTCCTGCACAAAACTTATTTCATTTACACATTGTTGAATGAGACCGTATAAAATTCCCATGCTTGAGGAAGTCTTGATTCTTTTTCTCCATTTTGTCTAAATCTACTGTATGTATCTACTTCATACATACAGTTTCCGATAACTGCCATACGTGAGATTAAAATTTTAAAGAAGCTGCATCACGAGAATGTAATAAAGCTTAAAGAGATTGTTACTTCTCCAGGTAACTTATATTAAGCTGTGTAACTACTTATCAAGTACTCTAATTGTGCTTATAATGACATTGGAAGTGCGTGCATTGCTGTGTAGGTCCTGAAAAAGATGAGCAGGGCAGGCCAGGCAAGTGCTTTTTAATATAGTTTTTGTTGTGAGAACGAATTCCAGTATTTAATGATCACAACTATTTCATGTAGATGTGGAATGCCATTATTTTTGGTCTTAGAATTTTCAGCTATCAATTTGGCTTCAGGGCATTGATTTGTTTAAATATCACTGCAGACGGTAATAAATACAAGGGGGGCATTTATATGGTTTTTGAGTACATGGACCATGACCTAACTGGCCTTGCTGATCGTCCTGGGATGAGGTTTTCTGTTGCACAGATTAAGGTACCAATGATTAATTGACTTGCTGTTTGTTCTATTCCTGGAACATTAAATGGTATACTCACCTGCTCCTCTTCTTTAAGTGTTATATGAGACAGCTTTTGACAGGGCTTCACTACTGTCATGTAAATCAAGTACTTCATCGTGACATCAAAGGTATTGTCAAAGCAAGTTCTTTGAATTTATAGATGAAAAATAACAAGACAAGTGCACATTGGGACAAATTTTAGTTTATTTAAGGGATGTATCTTTGTAACTTCTAATGCCTATAAAATTCTAAATATTGCATATAAACCTTTCCACCAGAAGTGCTTACCTGGAATCGATTATGTATTAGAAATCAAGGGAAAAAGAAAAGAAAGACATGAGAACGTAATTGAGATGATTTGACTAGGAAGAAAGATCATAGGCTCTTAAGTTGTCGTCTTGGAGAGATCTGCATTCCCAAATTTAAAATTCACATCCTGTCCAATTTGCAGTCAATGACAAGTGATTTTGACTTTTTAAAAGTAAGGTAACAAATGAATTTGGAAGAACACATTATATGCATAAAAGAAACTACAGGATTCATGAAAGCATATTTGACCACTTTTTTGCCTCTCTAACCTTCCAGTTTAGTCTACAGAGAAACATTGGTTTTGTGCTTCCACTTTTTCTACTATAACTTTCTAAGGCCCTGCACTTTCATGTAGATGCACGTGCTTATTTAGATGTAATTTGCTTCACTATTAAGTTGGTAATTGTACAAGAAATTACTTTTAGGCCAAAGTTGTTAAAGGCTCAAGGCGCACTTAGGCGCAAAGGGGTCCCGGGGCCTAGCGCAAGGCGTGGGCCTCAGGAATGTGAGGCGCATCTTATATAAATTTCTTATACACACACACACATTTACACACAACTTAAATATGTAGCAAGTACAAGCCTCTTGTCCAACAACCAACAGTACTTTGAGAGGTAGAAGGGAGAAGGGTTGAAAGCATGAGCCATGAAGGAGAAGTTTAAGGTCTGGGTATTTATAGAGAAAGAGGCTTGAAGTTATAAGAACCGGGTGTTTAATATTAGGGTTTGACTTATGTCATCTATTTAATAACATTTTCTAAAGACGTCCAGAAGATAAGAAGATGAGAAAACTTATTTAACAATGGGGTTTGACTTGGTATTTAGTAACTCTTTATGAAGCGCTCCTAGGCCCACAAGGCGCCTCAGCCAAGGCGCAGGTCGTGAATACACCTTCCCTCGACTTTAAAAAAGTCCAAGACCTTGAACCTAATGAGCCTTGGATCCTAGCGCTTTTAACAACTATGTTTAGGCCAAAGACTATGGTAATGTTCTTCCTATTCCATGTTTGCAATTCTTTTACAATTACCACCGTATAGAGCGTGTCAGCTGTTCCGATTTTTCTTTCCTTCTGAGATGGGAAGTCAGTCTAGGGACAAAGCTTCTTTTTTTGTTCCCTCTAAATTGTCTCATTGGAAAGGAGGTGGATTTTCCACAACAAGGTCTCGGATTCAAATCCGGTTCCGTCCACCCTGCCCTAGGATACCATGATACCTCCTAGATGATGGCCGTGGGACCGGTATGGTGGGGCCGTTCCAGAGGGTACCATGGACCCTTTTTCCACAACAAAAAACTTATTTGTTCTCCTTAAACAGCTGTTGTTAATTTTTGATATCATCGATTATCTTTCAGTTACTGTCTTTGACTTGGTTGGTAAGGCTTAATTCGATGCCCCTTGATGCTTCTGTTATTTATTTTATTTTATTTTGTGTTAAAATACGATCTGTCAGTTCAATTGGGAACACACTGAAGGATGTTTGATATCTTTGGTCATTTCTCCTTCGAGAATCTAAAACAAATATTAAAGCATATTTTACAATCATTGGATATTCCATTTATCTGGCTTAAGGTCTAATCCCTCGCTAATTTTACTGCAGGTTCCAATCTTTTAATAGACAATGAAGGAAATTTGAAGCTAGCAGATTTTGGTCTTGCCCGTTCATTTTCAAATGATCACAATGGGAATCTTACAAACCGTGTGATTACTTTATGGTACAGGTATCTACATTTGTTCCCTCCCTTCTTTATTAAACACCACCTTTCATCTGTGAAAGAAATACTAAAATTCAAGTACAAGATTTTTTGTTCACTTTCCTTGAGAATTGAATGGTTGTCGATCTAGTAACCGGAGAATTGGATCTAGCTATATATATATATATATATATTCTGCGTATTTGGAAAAGGAAAAACATGTGTTGGGTGATGTAGTCCTTTATAATAGGCTTGTATACATATTTATTTAAATATTTGAAATCTTTTGATTCACTATGATCGAAATAGACCACCAGAGTTGCTGCTAGGGACCACGAAGTATGGCCCAGCTGTGGATATGTGGTCAGTTGGGTGTATTTTTGCTGAGCTTCTGCATGGGAAACCAATTTTTCCTGGGAAAGACGAGGCAAGTTTCCTTCTCATTAAATCTTTGTGGGGTTAATAGTAAAAGGTGTATGGTATGCATGTGAATTATTGTTAATTGAATACCGCGGGTTGTACTTGAAAATTGGTATATTGTATCTCTTTAGTTCATCATACATTGTGATTTGGACATTTACGAATGGATTGAATTGTATTTTAGATGAATAACCAACAAAATGTCTTAGATACATGCTGATTACAAGTGAAATAAATATTAATTTTGACTATTATTAGTTCTATACAGCCGTAAATCAAAATCTATGATTATTGTTTTTCTCCAGTAATTTATATTCGTGTTAATAGTCGTTATTACTATAAATCTTACTCCCTTCATTTGGATAAGGTTTCATGATTTTAGAAATTCATAGTCCATCTCTTTTTGCCATTTACAGTAACATGGATTAAAAAAGTAAAAGACTCCTTAATAAGAAGCCCCACTTCAATTTGCTTAATTGACAATAAGGGGCCGTTTACCAAATTGCTTGCCGGTAAGAGTCAGCACTTTCACTAACCTTACCTGGAAAGATTCTTGGCCATTAAAATGGCATCATATGCAACAATCTTTCCTGGTAAGAGTCGTCACCCTCACTTACCAGGTAAGACTCTCGTTCATTGCCTTGCGTCACCTAGCCTCTTACCGAGTAAGATTCTTGGCCCTTGTCATGTTAGTCCAGGAAAATAAGTGACCCGATAAGCTCTTAATAAATAGCCCCTAAATATGAGATGGAGGCGCATATTGATTTTTGGATTTCTTTATAGCATATTCAAACTTTTCACTTCTGCTTTAAGAAAGAATATGAGCTGCTGCTGATAGTACAGTTGTTGCATGCTTTTTTTTTTTTTTGGAAAAAGGGGGCAAAACCCTTTTGGAGAAACTTTATTGATAAAGTACTGTGAGGGTTGGAGGAGAAGCAAGTGTGAAGTGGTAACTGGTAAGTGCCTAAATGTGGAATGGTTTAGAGTGTTATAACAGTATACATCGGTTTTATTTTCCCCATTTCTCTCTTTGAAATCTTTGTTCAGAGTCATCGTACTTCAGCCTCTTCTAAAGTGCCTATCCCACTCCAAATAAGTTGAAAATGACTGGTTTTTGTAGGAGTTTTAAGTGTGTTTTGAGTAAATCTTGGAACTCCTTAGAAGCCTGGATATAGAATGAGAATAATATAGAACTTAGTAGCACATAATCTTGTTTTTAACTTCTGGATAAATACCTGTGAAACAATGATAACTCATAACGGAAAAAATAGAACTGACTTCTCTAGATACTCAATCTTACTGGCCCTTGATG
The DNA here is from genome assembly GCF_001531365.2 of Cynara cardunculus var. scolymus. Classification (NCBI taxonomy): domain Eukaryota; kingdom Viridiplantae; phylum Streptophyta; class Magnoliopsida; order Asterales; family Asteraceae; genus Cynara; species Cynara cardunculus. The sequence goes on from NW_020201930.1 coordinate 22,695, forward strand.
AATGGCTGATGTATCAGAATGTTAACCTCGAAACTTTTTACATCTTTTTTGATGCCGGGCACTAAGAGCTGTGCTTCTTAATACCACATGCACTTTTGCTGTGTATACTCCATTTTTGCAATGGCTTGGTTGTATTCTACTTGGGCATTGACTTGATACATGTTGTCCTCTGAATCCTCTGGTGAATAGCTAAATTAATTCATCATTTATCTTTGGTTGTTTTTGAAAATTATTAGCCCGAGCAACTAAGTAAAATCTTTGAACTGTGTGGAGCTCCTGATGAGATTAACTGGCCTGGCGTTTCTAAGATTCCTTGGTACAACAACTTCAAGCCCACAAGGCCTTTGAAAAGGCGTCTTCGAGAGGTCTTCAGACAGTATGTAGAAGGAACTCTTTCTTTATGATGATTGGAATTTGGATTGGATGTGTAAATTTCGACCTTATATTGTTCCCCCCTTCCATTGTAGCTTTGATCGGCACGCTTTGGAGTTGCTTGAGAAAATGCTGACTCTTGATCCTTCTCAGGTATTGCTTTGTTAGACATGCATGCCTCAAGTTATTAGTTTGATTCACATGCCAATATCTTGTGACCGTAAAACTACTATGAATATGTTTAAAAAGGTTTCATCTATTTTGTACTTGGATTATTTTGTATTGGAGTTCCATTTCCTTTCATTTTCACTCATTTATTTAAGTTGGATATTTTTCTCATTGGTTAAGGTTGTTCCTGATGGTCGATGATACCTATCGTAGATTTAGGAACTTTTTTTAGGTAGGGGTTCAATTGAGCGAAAAAGGATGTAGTTAGACAAACACCATGTGAATTTAATTAGTCAGATAGCAAACTTGAAAATAGAAAATTTAAACTCGAAGTCAAAATAGAAAATAAGCAACAACACCCCCTATTATGGCTTTGTTCATGTTCGCACTTGTTTTACCTTATTTTTGGGAGTCTTCTCTCAACGATTCTTTTTCTATGTTAGCCATTTTAAATCCCCTATATATATTATTTAGAGTTTTTGTTTTGTGTCCCTTGGTCCATGCTACGGCCATTGGGTTTTTTTTTTTTTTTTGGGGGGGGGGGTGGTGGAATGTAACATGGTAGGAACTCTAGCTAGTGTTTCCCACTGAGCTTGGTAGTGGTGTCTTAATGGTGTTTTCTGGACAGGTAGGTCTTATTGAAGTCAGCAGGGTTTTGAGTGACCTCTCACTTGTGCTCTTATTACTGCCTCCACAAATGATTTCAGTAATTACTTTTGCAAGCCTTATGGTATATCCTATTCATATGCTGAAAGTAGTTTATCTTGAAAATACTTGGGAAGAATCTAGCCCATACCTTGGAACTCAGAGATAATCTCAGATCCATGGAGATTTTAGAGATAGTAAGGGTCCGTTTACCAAATGCTTACTGGGTAAGTGCTTACAAGCAGGATCACTACCATCAAGTACCTTATTGGGTGACATTCTTGTTCATCAAAACAGATTGTTGGTAAGCGTTTTTTACTCGGTAAGTGCTTACCGGGTAAGATTCTTGGTCCTCGCTATGCCTCTTATCCAGTAAGATTCTAGATCCGTGCAATGCTTATCCAGAAGGTAAATGGCATACAGTAAGCGTTTGGTAAACGGCTGTAAGAACACTTTATGCTTTAGTTATTTTCATCTCTGCATACACTACTTCCTGGAAGAACACACTATGTTATACTCTACCATCCTCTCTCTTTGATGTATATTGTTCCGTTGTATTTGGGATTGGTTGGCTTGGTGTTGAGGGTGGAGCAGCTAAGGCTATGTTAGTTAGCTGTTGCCTGATGAACTAATTACGGTTGATAAAAATTAACTGATAAACTAGTTGATAAATGTAAAATGATCAAAAAGGACATTAAAAAATTACTCAATTCTAATATTACATAATATAATAATTAAAACAAACCACTAGTATATCTCTTCATATTAAAATAAGTAGTAATAAAAATAGAGTTTTCCTATTATTTAGGTTTAATGGACATTTCTTGCATTGCAATACTATTACGATGTTCTCAGATCTCATGGCACGACCATCACATGTTAGGTAATGTAAAGATTTTTGTAAAATTATCAATTATTGTAACCAAATAGGAATTTTAGAAAGTTTGTGACATTGATTGATGATTTTTAGTAATCATTACATATATTATGAATAAAAAAGTATAGTTTTTTAACTTAAAAAATTATCTAATTAATAATTAAATATTTTATTCATAATTTTGTAAGCTAGTCACGTTAGGTAAACACTAGCTAATAAACCAGATGACAATACAAAATGACCTGGAAAAATTATTTGGAAAAATGTAATGCATAATTGGGAGGAAAAAAAGTGGAAAAAAACCCATGGAGCGTATTGAAATGCTACCTGAAATAGCTTTTTGAAATCATGATTCTAATTTAGTTTACCTAACAAAGCTTTTTCAGTAAGCTCGACAAATAAGCTAGCTCAATGGGTTGTGAAACATGGTTAATTGGGTATGGAAAGAGTCGACTACAAAGAGCACACATTTTGGGTCCTTTTTGTTGCTTATTTTCAAATTTCATGAATTTTGTGCACTCAAAAACTATCGTGTTGGAGGTTGTTTATGCTGACTATTGCCCATCTTTGGGCCTGTCCATTTTGAAGAGAATATCAGCCAAGGATGCACTAGATGCAGAGTATTTCTGGATAGATCCATTACCTTGTGATCCCAAAAGGTAGGCTTCAACTTCCTTCAGTTATGTTTCAACTTTAAGACAGCTGAACTGCATGAAAATGCTATGTACTTTGACCTAATTTCTATTCTGTGTTATATACATCCAAAACCTTTATTTTGGTACCTCAAATATGAGATCTCGAAGAGTTGAACCGAAGTACTTTACACAATGGAAAGCGCACTAAATTATGTTGCATTCTTATATGTAAACTCAGGCACCTAAATATTAGAGATGTGACATATGAGGTGTACTAAAATGAAAGCAAGTTGCCGAAAAATAGGAACTGAACCAAATTACGTCAAATTCTAATGCAATCTACCCTTTTTAGACTGCAACTTCTTTTGACGACATTTAACCTTGTTTTTTGTTTTTATCAAGCTTACCCAAGTACGAGTCTTCACACGAGTTCCAAACCAAGAAAAAGCGGCAGCAACAGCGACAACATGACGAAGCAGCAAAGCGTCAGAAAATACAGCACCAACAGCAACATTCACGTCTCCCACCACCAATGCAGCAGCAGCAGTCTGGCCAAGCAGCTCATGCTCAGATGAGGCCAGGACCTCAAAATGCACCGATGCATGGTGCTCAGCCTCAGCTGGTTGCAGGTGGCGGACCTGGCCATCATTATGGGAAGCCTCGTGGCGGACCTTCTGCAGGATCAAGCAGATACCCGCAGGGCGGTGGAAACCCTTCTGGCGGATACAATCACCATCCAAGTCGTGGCAGCGGGCCATATCCGCCGCCCCAAGCATATGGTCGAGGTAGTGGAGGTACTAGCGGTTATGTGGTTGGTCCACCAAATTATTCTCAAGGCGGCGGCGGTGGTGGTTCATACAGCGGGGGTGGTGGACCTGGCGGTGGCCGTGGCAATGCAATGGGAGGGAATCGTGGCCAACAGTACAATAATTGGCAACAGTAAGAAGTCGGAATCGGAAAGACTTGGGGTTTTTGTTTGTCAGAATCAATGACCCTGTAAATCTCTCTCATATATATATATATATATACATATATATTATATATATATATATAGATAATCCTACAAATAAGCTTACGACTCCAATCCAATTAAAGAAAGCAATTGCAGCAAATAATCATCTCTCTTACTTGTCATGGTTTGGTTTAAACTACTTTTCTCTCTTTATGTTTACTATATTTGTTGTTTGTTTGTAATTGTACGTACTCTTTTTTCCACTAATTTCTTTTGTTTTTGTTTCAGTGTCGTTTCAAAATCATCAAATCCTTTAATTTTAAAGAGTTATTATTTTCTCTCTTGTTTGTCCGTAAACTAATTGTATACCACCACTGATAAACACCAAAATGACCGATATGCACTTCACTGGGCCAAGAGCACCCCCTCAAGTAAAAGCGTCTGACCATACCAAATTGCAAAATATTTTTTTGTCAATCGAAGGCATTCATAGAAACAGCCTCTACTCCTGGGGGGATAGAGAAAAAGGCTACATTGAAATAAGATTCTACTGTTTAGAATTTGGTTCAAAATATAAATGCACATAATAATCATGTAAGTTCTGTATAAGCCAATGCACGTTTTATTTATATATTTTAATCTTATGGAATTTGTTTTTACTTCAAAAAATGCTTTAGATATTGTATTAATTTAAATCGTTTGATATCATTGAATAATAGTAGATGCATACATGTATATAGGATAGGAATTAGATGCAAACCTCTCATTCAACCAATCATTAATTTTCTTTTTCTTCACTTTTTTAATTGTAAGTATTGATTAGTTATTTTTTTTATGCCGTGGACATTATCATCTTCATTATATTAATTTAATAAAAACAAATTCAATCAAAATAAGAAATACATGGAACAATTTTATTTTTACATAGAAACACAATTATATCAAACAATTTCATCAAGAAAAGAGTTATATAAAACAATTTTATCAGATTAAATAATTTCATACCTAGATGTACCTTTCCACTTTCCTGGACTCGGAAGAAATATAATGTTCCACAAATCGGGTATGTTCGATAAACTTCTTTGTATATTCCCGCACAACTGTCTTGGGACAAAATTGTTCTTTAAATCTGTTTACAAATTCTCCCAAGACATAGATCGTCGAATATCGGGTTTAGACAATGATTCCACTTCCCACCAATACAATGCGTTAGATTTTAACATAGAAACAACAAATCTAACCTTGTCTTCTTCGGAGCATTTACTGGTATTAAACACCAATTCACTTTCTTTTATCCAACACATTGCCTTCATTGGATCCATCTCTCGTGAAAATGTTGGGGGTTTACATGTTAAAAACATTTTTATGTCCCCCCCCCTATTGCTTGTTGTTGGAACTGGAGGATTTAACCCAACTTATTCAGTTTCAACTCTGGCTGGTAATCCCAATAATAGATACTAGAGTTTCCATCAGCTTACTTATTACCTTACATACTATCCTCTTTAACCCATCATATTTATTACCAGTGGTGTATTATCAATGTCCATGATCCCTTAATATGCAAATAACAGTTTAAGTCTAGGCATCATGCTTTGAAAACCTAAATCCCTTAAACTCAGACTCTCATACCACCTCCATAACACCCCAAACTTCTAAATTTGCATATAATATGAATTTCATATAAAGGAAATATAATTTACACCACAAGATCCCACTAGGACAAGGATTCTATATACAGAATTTGCAACTGAAAAATTCCAAAAGAATATCCATGTACTATCACAAGTATGTCAACATGTATCTTCAAAATATAACAGGCAACAAGTTGATCTTCAAAAGGGTAGATAAACACATAAGGAAAATAATCATATTTTCTCCTTCCCCTTAATATCCCGAGACCCTGTTGTTCCTGCAACGCATATTTTTAAAATCCAAAATGAGAGTTAGACCAAAAGGTCTAGTGAGAAAATCCCTTCTTTGTAGTTATAGGGTGAAGATCACCAAATCTGGTTTAAAACATTTTTTACGAATAGATAAATAAATTTCATCAAATGTATGTGTTGATCATCTCTCTTAGTGATTTGATGATAATCCCTTTTCACTTATACGTTGTATTTATGTTTCTGTCTTTTCAGTTCTAGAGACCTTCACTGAGTATGTTCAGTGATCGCTGAAGAACTTGCATTGTAAATCTATCAGAGACAACAATACTTCAAGAAGACAACACTCACACCAAAGAACCTTCAGCAAACGTCAAAGACTGAAATTTAAGATTAGAGACTGGCGAGTACGTGATCTGAAGCGGTACTCAGTGATTACAAGCCCGTCTACATATGTGTAAAGACTGCTCAAGCTTCAACGAATGATGAAGAGACCTTCAGGTCATTCCAGCATTCAGCGATCAAAGGAAGCTTGCTTAGCACGATTGTTGTTGTCTTGTCCTTATACACACAAAGG
>NW_020201930.1:29009-32455 GCF_001531365.2 Cynara cardunculus var. scolymus
CACTTTCTAGCTTAAGTAAAGGATCTTCTCTTCAACAATTCTTTTCTTGTATTTGTTAAGACTTAGTGTGTAACTAAATATTGTTTAGATAGGTTTTTATCACTTTATCTTTCCGCAAACAATCTTGTAAAATTTGTATTGATCTTCTTTATCAATATATTTTAAATTTGAAAATATTGTGTTTGTATTCATCACCCCCTTCTACAAACTGTTTTACTATTCTTGTAGACCCTCAAGGGACCAACAAGTGGTATCAGAGCAATGTTTTCTTTCTTTCTTTCTTTGTGTTTAGCTGTTTTCAGTATTAGTTTATCTTCTTTCTTAGATAACTTTACCGCTTACAAATGGCTTTACAAATTACAAACACACACAAAAGATAATGGCTCTCTTGCTAAACCTCGGTTTTTTTCCGTGACAACTTTAGTCTCTGGAAGAACCGGATGTCCCTCTTTTGGAAGGTGTGGATCATGAAATTCCACATTATATAGAAAATGGACCATATATTCCATTTGCTATTGCTCCGGCTGTTCCAGCAACATCTACGACTGCAGCAATTTCTGAACGGCAGATTCCAAAGCTTCCACATCAATGTAGCGATGAGGACAAGAAGAAAATAGCTATAGACACGCGTGCTCGGTCTCTAATAGCTATGTCTTTTCCTGATGAGATTTTTATCATTCAGTGATGAAACTCAAAACTTCTAAATCCATGTGGGACACACTTTGTGTCCAATATGAAGGAACCACTCAGGTTCAAGAGACCAGAAAGATCAATCTAGTAAGACAATATGAAAGCTTTCTCTGTGGAAAGTCTGAGACAATGTTTGAAGTACATCAGAGATTTAACTGCCTTCTTATTGATCTTAGGGCTGTCGGCAGGGAATATTCTAACTCTGAAACTTTAACCAAGTTTCTAGAATGCCTTCCTGAGTCTTGGGACACCTTTTCCATGTGTCTCAAGATGTCAAATGACATGTCCATTCTTTCTCTTTCTACTTTATACGAGATTCTGCTTAACCATGAGCAATCTCGTCAACTGAAAATGAATCTTGTAAAAGAATCCAGGGAAATGAAAAGCTCTCCTCTGGCTTTGATCTCTGAATCTTCTTCAGTTGAAACTTCTTCTACCCCGTTTGTTTCTTCTCTTCCTCCCGTTGTTATCACGAAGATAGATTCTTCTATCTCTGAGGACATTCCAGAATCTGATTTAACAAATTTTGATGTGTCTCTGGCACTCCTGACTAAGTCATTTAGGAGGTTCGCCAGTAAGAGCAACTTCCACAGATCTCCTCAGCTATCCCTCAGGGAAAAGACGAAGTCTGAAAGAATAGACAAAGCTTTAGCTGTCTGCTACAACTGTCACCGGCCCGGACACTTTGCATGTAAATGCAGATCAAAGAAGACTGCGACGCCATCTTCTAAAGCTTCTTCCTCCTTCAGGACAAAAGATGAGAAGTACTCAAAACTGAAGGAGAAGTACAAGAAGATAAAGAACAACCAGCGAAAGGCTAAATGCCTTATAGCTGAAGAGCATGACTGGGCTGAGTCATCCGATGAATCATCTTCGGATGAGGAGGATAAAGCTTATGTCTGCTTGATGGCCATAGATGCAGATGAAGGATCTTCAGAAGCATCTACTTCCTCTGAGCCATCTTCTTCTTCTACTCAGATGTGTTTCCTAAATGAACCTTCTTCTTCTCCTAGTCTTTCTGCACTGGATACGCTGACGGTTGACCTCTACAATGCCCTCAATGGCAAATCGAAAGCTGAAATGCTTAACGTTGATCTTCAAGAGCAATTGAAGATTTGCCATTCTAAGATCAAAGAACTGACCTCTGTTGAGGAAAATCTTAAAGATCAGGTTATTGTAAACGAAGCCATCACTGTTGAACGTGAGAAGGCTATCGCTGAGCGTGAGCGAGCCATCGCTGAACTCAAGGCCGAAAAAGCTACCATTGAGGGGTGGTACAAAGCTTCCATCAAGGCCTCTGAGATCATTAACGCTCAGATTCCCGCCAAGATAACGAATGGTCTAGGATTCTCCTATGATCAGGAAGAATGTGTTAAAGACAGGTCCATGCTCAAGTTTGGTACCTTCGTCTCTTCTATTCCCAACACTTCTTCCTCTCAGTCCTCCTCTTTTACTAAGAGTCATCTTGAAGGAACTCCGTCGAGTTCTGGGTGCAAAGACAAAGGTAAATCCGTTGTCACATCATCCCTTCCTAAGAAGTCTAACAAGTCTAATAGATCTAGGTGTATTCCTTCAGCTTGTAAAGCTTCTTCCTCCTCAAGGACTAGGAAATTTGAATCCCATCAGAAATCCAAGTCACAGCTCAAGGTGAACTTTTTACCTAAGGAATCCAATTCCACAAAGGTTCCTCCTAGAACCGATGAGAAGGGAATTCTTGGAGCTGGTCCCGCTTCTAGTCTGATACTTCCTGGCCCTAAAGCTACTCTTAGCCTTAGGAAGTGTAAACACTGCGGTGGGAAAACACATATTGCCAGCAAGTATCCTTCTGTCGCCAAAGCTGAGAAATCAACCAAGGCAATATCATCCACAAAGGCTGCATTAACAACCAAAGTGAAGAAAACCGTTGAAGCCTCTTCTTCAGGCTCAGCGAAGACAACTCCTACTGAAAAATCTTCGGCATCAAACGTTGTAGTTCCTACCACTTAAGCATCTTTAGGTTCAGTGAAGACTTCCACTGAAACTACCTTGGTAGTGTCAGAGGTTGTTTCTCTTCCCACTCAAACCTCCTCAGGTTTGGTGTTGCCATCTACTGATGCCGGTTCTTCAGCATCAGACGATGAAGCCTCTAACAAAGCTGGACCCCGATAGCTGGGTACCAATAGCATTCTTATTTTGTTTCCTTGTACAGGATGTCAAAGGCATATGGTATCTGGACAACGGTTGTTCAAGATATATGACTGGAGTCAAATCTCTTCTAACTCACTTCAAGGAAGAAAGAGGACCTTCCGTAACCTTTTAGTGGAAATGTAAAAGGATATACCAAAGGTTTTGGTATATTAATCAATGGTGCAACAACTTCCAAACGCGTTGCATATGTTGAAGGACTGAAGCACAATCTTCTTAGCATCAGCCAACTRTGTGATAAAGATTATACAGTTAAATTCTCAAAGAATTCATGTCATGTTCTTAACAAAGATGATAAGGTTGCTCTAACTGGTTCTCTTCTAGAGAACGTCTATATCATCAACATGAATTCTTCCCTCACCAAGAATAGCTGCTTTTTCTCCAAAGCCTCATCAAATATTAACTGGTTATGGCACAAACGTCTAACTTCAAGACACTTAGTGAGCTGTCAAGAAATAATCTTGTCACTGGTCTTCCTCAACACTCATTTGCAAAGGAATCTCTTTGCTCAGCTTGTGAAAAAGGAAAACATACAAGAGCTAGCTTCAAGTCGAAGCAAATCTCTTCAGTGA
>NW_020201930.1:33241-41952 GCF_001531365.2 Cynara cardunculus var. scolymus
GCAATAGTACCTATTACTGAGGAAACTGCTGCTGAAGCCTCATCTTCCGTACCTGAACTTGCCTATTTAGATGAAGCTCCTCTACCGGCTCAGGGATGGACTAAAAGCCATCCAATTCATCCAATTCTTGGTGATCCAGATGCAGGTATCAAGACACATCGTCGTCTAGGTAATATCTGTCTCTTCGTCAACTTTCTTTCTTTAGTTGAACCAAGAAAATCAATGATGCTATCTCTGACCCTAGTTGGGTTCTTCCTATGCAAGAAGAGCTCATTGAGTTTGATAGGAACAAAGTCTGGTACCTTGTCCCACGACCATCTGACAAATCAGTGATAGGCACCAAAAGAGTCTATCACAACAAGTTGGATGAAGATGGTGTGGTAACCCGCAATAAAGCTCGGCTTGTTGCTCAGGGTTATAGACAAGAAGAAGGAATCGACTATAATGAAACCTTCGCACCAGTGGCTAGACTTGAAGCAATTCGAATCTTTCTAGCCTTTGCTGCTCATAGAGACTTCAATGTCTTTAGATGGATGTAAAGAGCGCTTTCCTTAATGGAAAACTTCAAGAGGAAGTTTATGTTGAACAACCTCTAGGGTTTCTTGACCCTAAGTACCCAAACCATATCTATAGGTTGGATAAAGCTCTTTATGGGTTAAAGCAGGCTCCTCGTGCCTGGTATGATACCCTTTCTTCTTTTCCCATCTCTAAGAAATTCTCTCGTGGAAAGATTGACCAGACCTTATTTCTTAGGAAAGTTAAAGGTCACATCATTCTCGTCCAAATTTATGTCGATGACATTATTTTTGGTTCCACTAATCCCTCTTTATGTTTTCGTTTCGCTGAACGCATGAAGAAATAATATCAGATGAGCATGATGGGAGAACTAACATTCTTTTTTAGGTCTCCAGATCAAACAAACTGATGAAGGTATCTTTATCAACCAAAGTAAGTATGTTCGAGACATGCTGAAGAAGTTTGATCTATCCAACAGTTCATATATGAAGACTCCAATGGCTCCTCCACTCACTCTCAACAAGGATCCAAATGGAAAGCCTGTAAATGTTACTGTTTATAGAGGAATGATTAGCTCCCTGCTGTATCTCACAGCTAGCTGACCCGATATCATGTACTCCACTTGCTTATGTGCAAGATATCAAGCTGAACCTAAGGAATCCCATCTGATCACCGTAAAACGCATATTCAGATATCTTAAGAGAACTCCTAAAATGGGTCTCTGGTACCCTAAAGGTTCAGGTTTTGACCTTATTGGTTATTCGGATAGTGATTTTGCAGGTTGCAAAATTGATTTTGCAGCTTCTAGGTGGAAAGTTGGTGAGCTGGACAAGCAAAAAGCAAAATTCAGTGTTCACATCAACAGCTGAAGCTGAATATGTAGCCGCTGGTAGCTGTTGTGCCCAAATCCTTTGGATGAAAAATCAGCTGCTGGACTACGATCTTCTATTTTCAAAGATTCCTATTTATTGTGATAGCACCAGTGCTATTGCTATTGCAAACAACTCTATACTTCACTCCAAGACCAAACATATCGAGATTCGATATCATTTTATCAGAGATCATGTTATGAATGGTGATATTGAACTTCACTTCGTTCCAACTGAGTATCAACTCGCTGACCTTTTCACCAAGCCTCTTGATGAGACAAGATTTAATATCTTGATCAGCGAATTGGGTATGTTGAACACTGAAGATTAATCTTCAGCTATTATAACATCACTCAGTAAGTGAAATGATTCAGTGATCTATCTTTAACATTGAACTTTTGAGTAAATATATCTTTTCTCTTTCAGGTATGATTACTCTTCTCTTTTCTCAACTTAAAACCTTCACTGAAGCTTTCTCATCTTCAGTGATAAATATTTTAAAAGGGGGTCTCAGTAATTCTCAACACTCACCACATCTCTAAGTATATCATTATACTTTTCTTAAAATTCAAACGATCACTGAATCTTTTCTTATCAGTGATTAAAAAGGTTTTTTAAATGCCAGTTTCAGTGACTCTTTTATCACTGAATCTGATGCCTTAAAACCCTTACTGAATCTTTCTTTTCAGTGATAAAATGTTTTAAATGGTCTTATCAGTATTTTCTTAGACACTGTATGACTCTTCGTTTTCTTAATAACTATTTGTTTTTAAAAGAAAATAGTTAATGAATCGTCTTTATGATGACATTCTCTATTTACTATGCGCGACGTTTTGAGATACGCAAAAGGTTATGTTATTACGCTACCTCATTTAATGCCATCCAATCATGGATGAGAACGTGGTATATTTTTCATCATGACCACTTTTCCGAACCGTCGTCTTTTCTCTCTCTCATATTATTTCTCTCTCCTCCTACCTATAAATATGAGACTTCTTCTCCACTTTTCTCTTTACGCTTACAAAAATTCTTAGATGAAACTCTGATAAGATTTCTCCAAAGCAAGAACTCTCTCAACTCTCCAAAAACTCTTTGACCTATATACTCAATCATCAAAGGTCAATATCTTCTTCTTCTTTGTTTTGCTATAAGAAATGTTTAATCTGTTTAAGAACTTTGTCTCTTAATACATTAAACTCTAAAGATTATTTAATCATCTCCTTCTTGGTTATAATCTTATTTCTACTTGAAAAACCCTAAATCTTCTTTAAGGATTTTTCAAAAGAAGTTTTTACCTGTTCAAAAACTTTTTCTATAATCTTAACCAAAAACTCTTGGTTTAATTCTAACAAACCTGTTTGATTTACTTCTTATTGATATAAACAGATGGCTGCCAAGAACGTCAATTTCTCCATTGACGAGATCTCCATCAAGGTTAACAACCACATTGCCTTGTTGGAGATACCTTCCTTTAAGGCACATTACCAAGATGCGGCTGATTTTATGAAACAGTCGTCCTTGGGCTACGCACTCAACCATGAGCCCGTCATGGTGAAAGAACTTCTTTAGCAGTTTTGGCTAACTGCTGAAGTTTTCGAAGTCAAAGTCAAGCCTGGAAGCAAGGCTGAGCAGATCAAGTTTACTTTCAACCGCATGGAAGTAAGTTTTGGTGTTCCCACACTCCGATCGGCTCTCCGTCTTCCCAAGGGCCCCTTCGACAACGAACCCTCTACCGCCAAGATCATCGAGCTTCTCGATGCCATTGGCTACCAGTGGCCAATGAAGAAGGACTCCAATGCCCTCCTGAAGTCCTTGACGAAGATTAAGAAGAACAATATGTCAGCTATCTAGCAATACCTATTTTCTCATTTCATCTAGTGCATGGGTGGAAAAACTGGAGGTCAGGACCAGACCTCTAGGATCGCCTTGATTATAGGCATATATGCGATCTAGCGTCGCAATATAAATTATGCTGCGGTCATTTTTGATGACCTGGTGCTCAAGCTGAACAAGCGTCAACGAGAAAAGGTGGTGCCTTACACCAGGTTTCTTTCAATGGTGTTTACCAAGATCTYTAAAGATCTTTACCCCAAAGAAGGAAACCTTCAGGTTTTCAAGCTTGGATCCAGGATTCTGGATCATAAGCTGAGGGACAGTGATGTGGCACTAACTTCTATTGTGTCCATCACTACCTCCTCTTCTCAGGTGGCCACGACAAGGGTAAACCCCCTCACGTCTAGCTAACCACCAAAACCCCTTCAAAACGATCCTCTCAAACAACTCTTGGTTCTCCTCAGAGAGCCAATAAGTCCAAAAATGGGACAACCACGTCTCTAGTTGGAGCCTCTCAAAAGGCTTCAGTTATTGAAACTAGCCTTATCCCCGAGGCGTCTTTTGCTCACCCTCCCAGCTCTTTAGTGATCTCTTCCATCACTATCGTATCAGTGGTACCTACCCTTACCGCCTCAGTGACCCAAATCATTGAAGTTGTGAATATCAACGCCGCCACTGCTGAACACCCACGTCTCTTCTCGACCATTTTTTCTTCTCCTCCTTCCTTGGTCTTTACACATATCGATGATGTATCAGCGACTGTCCTTCCTAATACTGAGACGCGCACCACTGGACCTGAGGTTGCTCCTCTCGATGCTCTTCTACACACAGATGTTCATCCTCTCGAGGACATCTTTGCTCACGCCAGTGACAATCCTTTAGATGTCACTGATGGCCCCTCAGGTATTCCATCTTCCTACCCTTTCTTTTCTTCTAACCTTAAGCCTTCTGCTCACACTTCTTCTTTTGCAGGTCCTTCTTCGATGCATCAGTCTGATGCTCAGGAAGTGGAAGAGGAAGAAAGAGAGAAAGATGATGGAGGAGATGAAGAGATTGATGATGCCTATGATATGGCATCAGACATCAAACTTCTCTTTCCAGCCATTGATACCGTCCTCTACAGGATTAATGAAGTTCACCAAGAAATGCCTCGCCAGGGTGATCTTGATGCGAACTTCATTGCCATCCAGGCGGAAGTTCAAGAAGTTCAGAGTCATCTCCAGACTCTCCAAGAAGCTGTTCAAGCCAACACCGATGCCATTGTTGTGCTTCACAGTAGGGCTGACGATGCTCATGCTATCGCTGATCAGCATACTGGTCTTCTTCAACAGATTCTGGATGCTATCCGTCAACCAGCTCCAGCGATCCCACCTTCTTTCTCTGCCAGTGATCGCGCCTAGCTCCATGATACGTGTGAGGCAACGAAAACTCTAGCCAGTGCTTTGCAAAGGCTAGAGGAAATATTGGTTCTCCAACATTAGCGCTTGGACGAACTATTTGGCCAATTCTCTCAAGTCTTAGCCAGAGAGGGGGAGATGAGGTATAAAGCTGGTGAATCATCTGATGCTGTGCTTACGCCTTCTCAGGCTGTTGATCCAGTATCAGCTTCAGTTGCAGTTGAAGCTGAGRCTCTCAGAGCTGAAGCGGTTGCTACTCCTGTAATCCCGACCACCAAAGCTGCTCCAGCTGAGGATGTTGATGCCATCCCTAGGGATGATGCCCATACCATCACTACTGCTGGTGATGATGATGATGATGAAGATGATGATGATGAAGACGATGATGAACCTAACATTCCTGACCCCGGAAGTGATCTAGATGGCGACGACGACGACGATGATGAAGATGACTTTATCATCAAGTACCAGAAGCCATCAACCGTCACCAAGGGTCTTGCCCTCAGGGATTCTGCATCCCAGGGGGAGCAAAGGCAAGGTGAATCGACTCCATCAGGGAACCAGGACCCCAAGTCGAATGGCAAGGCGGTTGCTGAAGGAGGAAACTTGAAGGTATTTTTCAATATCCCTCAACAACCTTTCTTTGAAGACTCTACCTCTCAGGTAGTGATTACTTCAAAAAATCAACTTCATATTCCATCATCAACATGCGATCGACTGGAGCGGGTACCTGATCAACCCATCTCTTATGCTCCTACCGACTAGCAGATGTCTCAGCTAAAGGATTCACTCGACCAGACTAGAGTAAGAATCCCTCTTCGTACCTCTAGTGGTGGTGAGTTCGACTTCCTATCTGAAGCTGAAAGACTCGAGGCATTAAGGGCTGAAGAAGAGCTAGAGCTTCAAAAGAAGTAGACTGAAGACAGCTTGAAGCTGGCCAAGTCACTAGCTGAAAAAGTCCTTCCCAAGAAAAAGTCCAAGAAAACGGTGAACGTTGTCGAAGCCCAGGCTAAACTTCTTTCTATTGTAGAAGCTGAGCATGAGAAGAACCTGAAGCTAGCAGAAAAGGACAAGCGATGGAGTGAAGCAAAGTTGAAAAAGCGAGTCAGTCCCCGCCCGATTATAAGCGTCAGCATCAGCGGACATTCTAAAGATGGTGGAACGCTGGTCTCAATGCTCATCACCAGGGACATCTTGATGCCGTTACCGAGTACCCTTTCTACCTTGGCCATTATGGATACAACAAATGGATGGAGATCAGACAAGCCATTCAGCAATCCAAGTCGAGACACAAGACACTTATCAAGGACACCATCAGCAAGCTCATCAAAAGGATGTCCAGGTATGTCAAGGTCCTTGACAGGCCATCTTTGAAGAAAGGTGGGAAGAAGAAACTCAAGCTCTCTGATCCTAATGATTGACCTTTCCTAAGGAACGAACATGAAACAAGGTTCTCCTTAGATGACGTCCTGAAGGATTGTGAAGTCCAAGATTCATACAAACATGATAAGATCTTCAAGAATCAAGATGAATAGAATAGTAGAGAGAATATCATCAAATGTTGATTTGATTGAGAGAGAGAAAATTACAGCTCAAAACTTGATTACAATCTGCTAATTACTTGGTAATGACAATTACAATGAAAATACTATTTATACTAGGAAATAGTAAAGCTACACTATTACAAAGTAAAATACATTAAGGAGAAACTTGAATACACTATTAAAGCTCTTACTCAAACCCAACATTCTCCCCCTTTGGATTCAAGTTTGGACTCTTGTAAATTTCGTTTTTCGAAGTCCAAGAATTTTCTCTAGTCTTTTCAGAGCGTTCCTGTATTGGATTTTCTCCTCGAGCAAATTTATCGCATTGACCAACAAATATCTTTCCTTGGAACTCATCCTTTCTGATTCAGCAGCTCTGTCATTGTTTACCCTTTTCAAGTCAAGTGCCCTTCTCACTAATCTTATCGTACCATCAGTGTAACACCCCCGTCCCGCGTGGTCAAAGACGGGAGATGCCACAATTGGGATAAAAACAACGCGCTATATAAAAAGAGCAACTAATAAAATTTACCAAAAGATAATTACATAACCATAGATGGAGATAACGTGTCTCAAAATACGGTCCCAAAATACCAGTATGTCTACATAGTCATAAAAAATTTAACAAAAGTATGACTTAATGAGTTATCTTCAATATTGTCATTTCCGTAGCTCTCATCCCAAAATCCCTGCTAAGTCATGTACCTGCCGAGGACAAGAAAATCTCGGYTGAGYTTAATGCTCAGTGAACGGATAATAATAATTAAACAATGAATATGAGATAACAAGTTCAAAAGCAATTTATAAAGCCAAGTGATAATCCAAAAGAAAGTCAAAATGCCCCAAAAGCATGTCAAGGGTCCGTAGACCAAACCGCATCACGAGGACGCATTGTTCCCAAAGGATGATCAGTCCATTCAGGCACAAGTGAGGAAAGGGGTGTGAGCACAACACATCAATCCTCTCCATGAATTTAACCACGGCCACAATTCAATATCCGATAACGGTTCCTAGGATCGATCCACACGCACTCTATTCGACCGGTACATAATCAAGTCCACTTTTAAGGACTATAAAAATAAGGACGCCATGATCGTTTTTAGTCACCATGGAAACATCTCAATAACGGTGCTCCAGTTATTGAGTCTATAATAAAATGTTTCACAAATGAAGCAATAAAACAAGTCAAGTGATCAAAATTATCCATATTCTGAATAAGAATGTAAGTCGTAGTTCAAAAGGAAACAAAGTTCAATAAGATTTGATAAGCATAAAGGAAATTCAAAACAAATTATTCGGAATTTATCACAGATTATCTGGATTAGGAAGCCTTACGCAAATGGTTATCCCCATGTCAAGTGAGATATGAAATCCGTACCTTAACTGAATTTGACAATTAACGCACGATCAAACGGAAATTCATGATCAAGTTTGATTTGCCTGGGTGCCTAACGAATGTATAAACGGGTTACTATTTTTAAAGCATAGAAACCATAATATAACTATTCTAATAAATTTACATAGGTCTTAATCTACTTAAACAACGTAGACTTCAAGAAGAACAGCTGGATACGAATTGAAAACTCAAACGTAAAACTTAACCTTATTCTCTTTCGATCCAACCGCTTCTGTCTCTCTTATTTCTAAGCATATTTACCTTACTTAGAGACCAATCCAGATTATATTTTCTAAATGAAAGTTGTAGATTGGTATCATACGAGTCTATTTCTTTTGAAATCATCTCATTTGGATCATCCATCTATTTTAAATGAATTTTACAAAACTGCAATATAATCCCGAATACAGTGTAAACAGCCCCAAAAACACACTGTTTCGAGCCACCTAGAATCATAACTAGATTGTCGACCCTTCATGAAAGTTGTAGTATGCAGTAAGATCTTTCTGTCTGCAAAATACAAGCTTATTCCGACTTACGGTTTGTGAGTTATACACTATCAAAGTACGGGAGTTACATTGTCGGTAAAATTCGATTCCCTAATTCCCGACTAACTTTCATGATCCAACTTTCATGATTTGTTATATTTACATGCTATAAACGTACTTCAACATACTAAACAGTAAAACAAGTCCAATGGTCGTTGACCTAAGCTTAATCATGCATTTTTACTCCTTCCGACATTTAACCGAACAATTGGTGTATGGTTAAACATTTACCCACAATCTAACCATATTGAAGCTATAATATACACTTTTTATTTCTACATCAATATAACCAGTACTAGCATCCTAAACATCAAATATATCATAATTTTGACAATATCAATCCGTAAACTTAGATATAAACACAGTTTATAAACTGGTCTAAATAACCCTAACATAAACACCTTAATAAAATTGAATGAAATTTATACCTTTAAGAAGGGTTCGTTGAGTGGATTCCGAATATATAATTGTTACTTTGATCCTCTTACTAACTCGACGTAAAATTCAAAGAGAAAACGAGGGATTTTTTTTAGAAAGAGAAAAGAGATGAGAGATTGAGACGGTTTGTAAACCGCCTCATCCATTCATGTATATATATATATATATAT
>NW_020201930.1:42002-43840 GCF_001531365.2 Cynara cardunculus var. scolymus
CTATCTGACGGTTTTTAACCCTTTAAGTTTGATTCTCAACTCTATGTCAATATAGATATAAACTTAACTTTTGACACAAAACTAGTATGAGGTACAAGTTGGTTAAGCATAGGGTACAAATATGTTATGCACAATTCTACCAAAAATTTACTTATCTCAATTTGTACGAGTTAACGGAACACGGATATTATAATCCTCCTCTCCTAAAAAGAATATTTCGTCCTCGAAATTTAGATAGGGTTAGAGGATATACATGACTCAAATAGATAAGGGTATTCCTTTCGCATAGATTCTTCCGTTTCCCATGTGGCTTCTCGGTCAGAATAATTTCGCCATAACACTTTAATGAATGGTATTGACCTTCGTCGCATTTGTCTCTCTTCTTGATTAATTATCGCCTCGGGTTCTTCATTATAAGAGAGATCTTTTTCAACTTTGTCCAACGGATAATCAATCACATGGAGAGAGTGATAATGATATCCGCAGAGCAACGAGATATGGAAAACGTTATGGATATGTGAAAGTTGAAGAAGTAACGCTAGGCGATACGCCACCTCTCCAACCCGTTCAAGGATTTCGAAAGGTCTGATATATCTTGGACTAAGTTTACCTTTAATTCCAAACCTACGAATACCTCGTAACGGTGAAACTTTTAGAAAGACGTGATCACCCGTTTGGAACTCTAAATGCTTTCGATGCTTGTCAACGTAACTTTTCTGTCGAGATTGAGCCTCTTTGATTTTCTGTTTTACGATCTCAACTTTTTCAGTAGTAATCTGGACAAGTTTGGGTCCTTCGATAACTCGTTCCCCCACTTCATTCCAACAAATCGGTGTTCTATATTTCCGACCATATAAAGCTTCGTACGGGGCTATGCCGATACTTGCTTGCCAACTATTGTTATACGCGAACTCCACAAGATATAGAGACTCATCCCAACCACCAGACCACTCAAGAGCACAAGCCCATAACATATCTTCTAGAGTTTGAATAGTTCGTTCAGTCTGACCATCTGTTTGTGGATGAAAAGCTGAACTCATAGTCAATCGTGTACCCAAGCTTGGTGAAGACTTTTCCAGAATCGAGAAGTAAATCGCGGATCTCGGTCTGATGTGATAGAAACCGACGTGCCATGCAACCTCATGATTTCCCGCTGGAATAGATCGCACAGTTTACTAATAGGGTACGTCTCCTGTAGGAAATGAGCCGATTTTGTCAAACGGTCAACTACTATCCATATAGCATCATGTCGTCTCTGAGTTTTCGGTAGTCCTGTCATAAAATCCATAGAGATATGTTCCCATTTCCAAATTAGAATCTCTAATGGTTGTAACAATCCGCTAGCCCGTTCATATTCAATCTTCACTTTCTGGCAAATAAGACATTTTGCCACGTATTCAGCTATATCCCGTTTCATACCGTTCCACCAAAAATATTGTTTTAGATTTCGGTACATCTTAGTGGATTCGGGATGAATTGAGAACAACGAATTATGAGCTTCACTCATAACTGCTTCTTTGAGTTCAGGATTGTCGGGTATACAAAGTCGATTAGAGAACCAGATAATACCTTTATCATCAACTTGAAAATTAGTCTGTGAATCATCTTTAGCCTTTTGTAAGATAGCCCAAGGTTCTCCATCCTCTTGTTGAGCCTTTTTGATTCGAGATACAAGAGTTGGTTCAACCGTGAGACTAGCCAAAAGTTCATTTGCACCATGATAATACAAAGTGATACCCATACGTTCTAGATCTGAAGCAATATGGGACTGAACGGTTAAAGACGATACATTACCAATGCTTTTACGGCTAAGGGCATCGACGACTACATTAACTTTT